>NC_086317.1:325378645-325678645 GCF_036172605.1 Pelobates fuscus | reverse complement strand
GGCATAAAGAGACTTCGCCTTCCCCCTTCTGTTACATCTAAATTTGCAGAGTTTGATGAACGGTAAATACTGTATTATCAAATTAATCAATGGGGGGAATCTTGTGCATTTTTTTATTGTTGATATTTTGTTTTAACAAATTTACATTTTAACCTCTATGATGGGTGATATAAGAAGTAGACTGACCATTTTATGTTTTGTGTTTTTCTTTAAAACCTTTAGACATACCTTTGTCAGCTTTGGAAAACAGGATAAGATTCCCGAAGTACCATACTATATTCGGGTGACTCTAACAAAAACCAACAAACTAAAGATGTCTGCTCGGCTACCTAGGTAAGTGTATCATGAGACACAGAATGATTGACCACAATGCTATTAGGACATCCAAATGAAACTGCAGTGTCCTCAGTAAGCCAATACCCTGGTTCCCTCACTGGCTGTCTGTGTACACAGAAAATCAATGAGAGAAAAAACACAGACAGAGAAACATGTCAATTCTCTTTCTGAACCAACATCACAAATCAGTGGGGAGTGCTACGGCAACGTAACTTACTAAGCATTACCTAAACTTCCATAAGGAATGCATTTATAAAAAAAAAAAAAAACAGAATCTTTTATGGTACGAATAAACTACTGAAATTGCTGTAACCAGAATTGAATATATGAGACAAATGATATGATAGTGTCACTATAAGCTGTCACAAGTCTAGAGGATATTCTTTGTCATACGTCTACGGCAGGGGTGGGGAACCTTTGGCCCTCCAAATGTTTTGGACTACATCTCCATTGATGCTTTGCCAGTATTATGGTTGTAAGAAGATTATAGGAGATGCAGCCCAAAACATCTGGAGATCCGAAGGCTCCCCACCCCTGGTCTATGGAGAGGTAAGTGGGCAGCGGCTGCAAGTATCATATTAGATAGGGTTATTAGAAGATGGAGGTCAGAGTTCAATAAAAATTAGAATAAAGGATGGTTTGCTCATGGGCATCACCTCTATAAATAACATAGCTTTCCTTAAGATGTAATAGTCTCATCTTAAAATGAATGGGAGTAATATACGGGTTAAAGTACTTAAAATATGAATATGAATTTAATCTTTTAGTTATTTTTCATAACAGACAAGATAAAAAATGAACTAAAAAAATGAATGTGTGTAGCCTAGCGATTTGTAGTGATTGAAATTAAATAAGCAGCCATGGTATACAGGGGTGCAAAAAAGTAAAATATATAGGAATTAAGAAAGGTTTTTGAGGCCCTGATCAGACAGCACCAACAGGGATGAAATGCAGGATGAAATTAGTCCAGACATTTCATAGGTTTTACAAATCATATTGAATTATTTAACCATTACAATACAACCCAAATAATAATAATGCATAATATATAATGGCTTCTTTTATTATCTCCAAAACACTCAGATATTCCAAAAATATACCATCCAATGTGTGAAATATGAAACTTCACTAATCACTTTCTCTTTCCTAAATAGGCTACCTCTTAAAGCTGAGCCCCAGATATTGTCCCTGATATCACCTAATCTGGATGTTTGTCCAGATCCTGTAAAGGGGAAGAAAGGGGAGCCATGGAAACAGAATGGGGGGTTTGTGGAAGAAATTGTGCACAATTGCCAACAAGGCACAAAAAGACTTTGCCTTCCCCCTTCTGTTACATCTAAATTTGCAGAGCTTGATGAAAGGTAAATACTGTATGATCACATTAATCAAAGGGAGGGGGGGGGGGGGGGGGGAGAAACAGGGGGGTAAGGTCTGGTGATTTTTTATCTATTGGTAATGTTTGTTTTAACAAAGTGAGATTTAACCTCTATGCTGGGTGCTGTAATAATTAGCCTGACCTTGTTTTTTTGTGTGTTTTTCTCCAAAAGCTTTAGACATAACATTAATGTCAGATATGGAAAAGAGGAGAAAATTCCCGAAGTACCATGCTATATTCGGGTGACTCCAACAAAAAACATCAAACTAATGACATATGGTCAGCCACCTAGGTAAGTTTATTATGAAACACAGAATGATTGACCTTATATATATATATATATATATACACATATACAAATAAAACTGCAGTGTCCCCAGTAAGCCAATACCCTGGTTCTCTCACTGGCTGTCTGTGTACACAGAAAACCAATGAGAGAAAAAACACAGACAGAGAAACATGTCCATTCTCTTTATGAACCAACATCACAAATCACTGGGAAGTACTAAGGCAACGTAACTTACTAAGGATGACCTAATTTCCATAATGAATGCTTTTTAAAATAAACAGACGCCTTTATGGTACAACATAAACTACTGAAATTGCTGTAACCAGAATGTATTATATGAAATATAAATGATCTGATAGTGTCAGTATAAGTTGTACGATATCTGATAAATACAAAGTGATATGGTGGCTGACGGACCAAAGTAAGAGAATAGCTGAAGAGGAATAAGATAAATGACAAAATGGGCTGATGGATGGAGAGGGAGGAAAGGATAGAATTGTTACAATTGTATTTTAACTTTTCCTAATTAATTGCAGGGACCCATTCCGTTTTACTAAAGTAAAGCCTACATTACTTCCAAGACAAAACATAGCAACTGAAAAGGCTGCAAGTGTCCCAGAAAAGGAAGTGGTCAAAAAAGGACCAGAAAATGAAAAAGATTCTGCTGAGTATTATAAACAGAATACTATTCTACAGCCTGAACCTGTCACAAGTCTAGAAGATATTCCTTATCCTTTGCTGAAGTCTATGTCTCTAGAGCCTACAGCGATTTTCACATGTGTAGAAAACAACAATTCTCTAGAATGCCCTGTTTGCACTATCGAACCTCATACAAATAGATTGACAGAGGATATGCCAGTGAATCTTAGTCACCCACAGTCCACTTTCAGTTCATCTAACCCTACAAATCTAGATTCACAGAACCCAGTCACAGGTCATTGTCATTTGCTGCAGTCTATGTCTCTAGAACCTACAGAGGTTGTCATGTGTTTAGAAGACAACAATTCTCTCGAGTGCCCTTTTCGTACTATCGAACCTCATACAAATGAATTGACAGATGAGTTGACAGTTAACCTTGATCAGCCACAGTCCACTTTGAGTTGTCCATCTGAGCTTACAAATATATATTCTCAAGACCCAGTCACAGTTGGTCCATCACTGCAGTCTATGTCCATAAAGCCTACAGAGATTGTCACATGTTTAGAAGACAACATTTCTCTAGAGTGCCATGTTTGTGCAATCGAACCTCATACTCTGCCACAGTCCACTTCAAGTTGTCATCCTGAGCCTACTAATCTAGATTCTCTGGAGACTGCCACAGTTCAGGAACAGAGTATTCTTCTTGATGTCCCAGTTTGTCCTGCTAAACCACACACTAATGAAATGTTAGAGGAGCTGCCAGTAAACTCTGCCACTGTGATTTATCCCTCTGAGACGACTTTGGATTCCCCCACTGTTAAGCATGAGGAGTTGTTTTTAATTAAGAAAGAGGGCACCCCTGAGCAGCAGCAAATTGGGATAAAGAATAATCAGCCTGCATCATATAGGAGCCTAAGCTGTGACCCTAAAGAGCAAGGATTGCCAGAAACAGAAGAAAAAGAACAACCTGGTAAGGCTGATGTGGTTTCAAAGCCAATTACAGAAAGCCAAGACCTTGCAGTACCTTCACTCCAAGATAAGTTGAATATCAAAGCAAAGGTAGAAAGGGTATGCTACGACAGGAATTTCTTACTCCAATTCAAATCGATCACGCAGGAACCAAAGGACTTCTCTGAAATCTGTAAAATCCACCAAGGCATGGTTATTAGACCTCACCTTCGGCCAGTAGATCCATCACGTTTGACTCACAGGAATTGGACACCTCAATCTGGAAATTCCTGCCACCCTGCTAAGGGTAATCGCAGATTGCCACCTGGAATCCATCAAATTAAGTCTCAGCAAGCTCCTGTTAAAGAACGTCGACAAATCCTTGAACTAAATGAGAATGTGAAACTGCAAAAATGTGAAAACGCTTGGAGACCTCCCATGAAAAGGGCAAACGAAGAACCCAGTAGAGTCAAGGCTGAAGAACTGTTTCGGAAAGTTCGCGGTATCCTGAATAAGATCACTCCTCAGACATTCGAGCACTTAATCCATCAGGTGAAGGACCTCTCCGTTGACACTGAGTATCAGCTTAAAGGAGTCGCAGAACTCATATTTGAAAAAGCAGTAGCAGAGACTCATTTTGCAGTTATATATGCAAACATGTGCAACTGGCTAATGATGCTTGAGGTCCCAACTGAAGAAAATCGTGAAGTGTGCATTACGTTCCGCAGGCTGCTAATAAGGCTCTGCCAGGTGGAGTTTGAGAGAGGTGAAAAGGGTGGTGAAAGAATTGAAGAACTGCAGAAGGAACTGGACGCTGCTATATCACCTAATGAAAAGGCTCGACTAAAGGAAGAATTAAGTGATGCCTGTAAAAGAGCACGCAGGCGATCCCTTGGAAACATAAAATTTATTGGGGAGCTATTCAAATTAAAGTTGATCTCAGAAGCCACCATTAAAGAGTGCCTTATTAAACTACTAAACAAGAACACCGAGGAGTCCATGGAGTGCATCTGTCAATTATTGACATCAGTTGGAAAATACCTTGAAAATGGACAGCCTGGCATGGACAATTATTTCAATAAGATTAATATCTTTGTTAAAAACAAGACCTCTTCTAGGATTAGATTTTTGGTGCAAGATGTGCTGGATCTGAGGAGGAATAATTGGGTACCGCGACACAAACCCGAGGGGCCAAAAACAATTGATCAAATCCATAAAGAGGCAGAACAGGAATCCAAAAGAAAAGTGCCTTGAACCAAAAGAAAAAAAAACCAAAAAGCACAGAGTATCTTAACATGTATAGCTCGGAGGAAACTATAACTTGGACGAAAGACGAGACAGGAGAATATGATAAAAACATTTACATATATAAAGGAAATCAACACCATAAAGGAGAAGAGTAGTAGTGGATGCATGTAATAGCCTTCCGACTGAAGTGGTACCGTTTAACACAGTGAGGGAGTTTAAGAATGCGTGGGATAGGTATGAGGCTATTCTCGATACAAGAGACTAATGAAAGTATTCATAAAATTGGGCAGACTAAATGGGCCGAATGGCTCTTATCTGTCATCACATTCTAAGTTTCTATGTTTCTATTCCATGGACAAAAGGACATATGCAACATATGCACAAAGACAAGCCTGCATATTCATTTACTTAAAAAATAATTCAGACAATGACAACCAACTTTTATTTAGAAAGCAACACATACTCATATACAGGAAGAGACATACATATTCATGCACAAGCACAAACATTTATTCAAAGACAAATTCAGACAATAATGCAAAGACAAACATTCACATACACTCACACACTTCCTAATGACAACTTTAACAATATTTATTCAGATAAAAAGACACACCCATGTTATAAAAACAAACACATTAGTGGTAGCATAAAAACATGATTTAGTTATTTTCATTATTGCCAAATAAAATACAGAGTGAAACGCACATTAACAACATGCAAGGTTCACTGGCCTCCACCTGCAGAATTCACACTTGGCATGCCAGAACCACCATTGTTTTCCTAGACATATGTATTTTATATAGTGTTCATTTTATTACAACAATAAAGTCTGTTCTTCAAATTTACCTTGTTATACTGATGTTGGTTTGTTCTTTGAATGGGTTATTGCCAGAGCCGTTGCTAAGTTTAAAAAAATTCCTATAGATTCAGTCCATATTATATCTTACATACACCATCCTAAGCACTACCGGGCAGTTGTAGTTATGGTGTCTGAATTTTCCTGCTCCCCTTACAGGGTAAGTAGTCAAACTTTTTGAGATTGTGCCCAAAAGCTCCTGCACTGAACCAAACCAGTATTCCAGGGCTTAGGTCATTGGTTGAGAGTGCTCACCGTACCATCTCAGCCAGCGGGATTAAAAAAGTGGAGTTAATGCAAAGTTAAGCTGCAAGGGCACTACTAGCACCATAACTACTGCTGCGTACTGTTATGGTGCTTCAAATATTCCTTTAACCCCTTAATGACGAGTGACGGACGAGGTCCGGCACTCAGGGGATTGCCATAACGACGAGTGACGGACCTCGTCCGTCACCCGTTAAAATTAACCCCAGATAGCTGCAATCGCGGCGACCGCGGGGTTAATGGTGCTCCGGTCTGCCTCTGTATTAGAGGCAGACCCGGAGCACCGACTCACGCTGTCCCAGCACATGTGCCCGCTCTGACAGCATGTCAGAGCAAGCACATGTGCTGTGTATACTCACCTTCCGCCTCCCTGCACTTCTGGGTTCACTGTGAAGTGCAGGGAGATGGATCTTCACTGATCCTGCCCCCTGTAAAAAAATAAATTAAGTTAAATTAAAATCCCACCCCCCTTTAACCAGTTTAACAAAAAATTAACCCCTTCCCTGCCAATTGATCACTGACTACAGTGATCAATTGGCAGGGATTGTATTTTACTATGATCTGACTTTCCCCTGAGGGTTAATTCTTTTTTTTTAACCCTCAGAGGTTAAATTTATTTTATTAATTAATTTAAATATTTTAAAATTATAAATTTAGCTAGCTGGGGAAGGTGGAAGTTAGTGGGGAATTGGGGGATTTAGTGTCATGCTAACTAGGGGTTAACGTTAAAAAAAGTTTTAAAATAAGCTTTAAAAAGTTAAAAAATTAAGTTTCAAAAAGTTTTAATAACGTTTAAGTAAAAAATAAAAAACACTCCCCTTTACCCAGTCCAAATAAAAATTAACCCCTTCCCTGCCAGTCGATCACTGCTTACAGTGATCAAAATACAGATCACAGTATTATCCTGTGATCTAATTTTTTTTTAACCCCTGACGATTAACTTTTATTTATTTTTTTTAACCCTCAGGGGTTACATTTATTTAAATGAACTAAGTTAAATATTTTATAATTAAATATTTTGCTAGCTGGGGTGGGTGGGAGTTATGGGAAAATGGGGAATTTACTGTTAGTGCTGCTTACTGCTAGTTAGGGGTTAACGGTAAAAAAAAAGCTTAGAAAAATGTTAAATCTGTAAAAAAAAGTTTTAAGAACGTTTAGGAAACTTTTAAAAAATTAATAAGCAAAACAAAAGTTTAAAAAATAGTTTTAAAAAGTAAAAATTTTTAAAAAGTTAAAAAATACATTTAAAAACGCTCATTACCACTACACCTGGAACAAACTAGAGAAAAAATTATCCCACGCCAAGGTTCAAAATATGCCTTTTGAATTACCCCAGGGTGTATTCTTTAATAAATAGTATGTGATTGTGGGGAAGTTTCAATAACCAACCATCTAAACTACTCCAAATTGGAACATGGACACAGCATAAAACCTCATAGTTAGAACAAAACTGAATGGCTGCGTCTCAAATGTGCCCCTTCAACATCCACATATACAGTGGCGTACATACCGGGGTCGCAGGGGTCGCGGCTGTGACCGGGCCCGGCCCACCAGGGGGCCCGGCCGCCCTGCGACCCAGGTATGTACCCACAGGGCCAGCCTCTTCTGCCGGGGGGCCACCTCCGGGCCCCCCGAGGCTGGCCCTGCTGTCACCCGGCTGGCGGGCGCGCGAGGGAGCACTGTCCCCTGAGTGCTCCCTCTTCAGCTCCCTCGCGCACCGCACTGAAACCGGAGCCGGAAGATGACGTCATCTTCCGGCTCCGGCATCAGTACGCGGCGCGCGAGGGAGCTGAAGAGGGAGCACTCAGGGGACAGTGCTCCCTCGCGCGCCCGCCAGCCGGGTGACAGCAGGGCCAGCAACACCACTGGACCCCAGGGAATCCCCCCAGCTCTCCCACAGGTAAGGAGGCTGGGGGGATTAAATAAAAAAAAAACACGTGTGAGTGTGTTAGTGTGAGTGAGTGTGTTAGTGTGAGTGAGTGTGTTAGTGTGAGTGAGTGTGTTAGTGAGTGTGTTAGTGTGAGTGAGTGTGTGAGTGAGTGTGTTAGTGTGAGTGTTAGTGTGAGTGAGTGTGTTAGTGTGAGTGTTAGTGTGAGTGAGTGTGTTAGTGAGTGTGTTAGTGTGAGTGAGTGTGTTAGTGTGAGTGTGTTAGTGTGAGTGTGTTAGTGTGAGTGTGTTAGTGTGAGTGAGTGTGTTAGTGAGTGTGTTAGTGTGAGTGAGTGTGTTAGTGAGTGTGTTAGTGTGAGTGATTGTGTTAGTGAGTGTGTTACTGTTAGTGAGTGTGTTAGTGTGAGTGATTGTGTTAGTGTGAGTGTGTTAGTGTGAGTGATTGTGATTGTGTTAGTGTGAGTGATTGTGTTAGTGAGTGTGTTAGTGTTAGTGAGTGCGTTAGTGAGTGCGTTAGTGTTAGTGAGTGCGTTAGTGTGTGTGTGTGTGTTAGTGAGTGTGTGTGTGTCTGTCACTGAGTGTGTGTCTGTCAGTAAATGTGTGCGTCTGTTCATGAGAGTGTGTGTGTGTCTAAAGCACTTACCTTTCTCCAGCGCAGGGCTCCCTTGGCGCTGGGGATCTCTCCGTCCCGATCCGCCTCTCAGCTCCGAATGCACATGCGTGGCAAGAGCCACGCGCGCATTCAAACCGCCCATAGGAAAGCATTACTCAATGCTTTCCTATGGACGTTCAGCGTCTTCTCACTGTGATTTTCACAGTGAGAATCACAGAAAATCCTCTAGCGGCTGTCAATGAGACAGCCACTAGAGGCTGGATTAACCCTCAGTGAAACATAGCAGTTTCTCTGAAACTGCTATGTTTTCAGCTGCAGGGTTAAAACTAGAGAGACCTGGCACCCAGACCACTTCATTGAGCTGATTTGATCTGGGTGTCATTGAGCTGATTTGATCTGTAGTGGTCCTTTAAGTTTATGTGTTTATGCATGCACTGGTGTACATACCGCGGTCGCACGGTTCGCAGCCCTGCGACCAGGTGCCCGCCGCCATGTGTTGCGGCCCCAGCCCGCGCAGAGTAAGCGCGCGCAGGGGGGGGCCCACGGATCAGTTTTCGCACCGGGGCCCCATGGGTTGTGTGTACGCCACTGCACATATACCTGGCAAAGGTACATACGGGGGTATTTTTGTACTCAGCAGACATAGCTGAGCAACATATGAAGTATTATACAGTGGTAGTACACATAAGGTTTGCAAAATATACTGTGCAAACTTACTTTGTGTGTCAAAAAGGCCGAAAAAACGCTTATTACCGCTACACCTGGTACAAGCTAGCGGAAAAATGATCCCACGCTAAGGTTCAAAATATGCCTTTTGAAATACCCTGGGATGTCTTCTTTAAGATATGGTATGGCTTTATGGGGTATTTGGATTATATAGCCTGGTAAAATACTCTAAAATGGGACATGGGCACAGCGTAAAAATTTAAAGTTTGGAAAAAAATGGAATGGCTGTGTCCCAAATGTGCCCCTCTGATGTCCACATATACCTGGCAAAGGTACATACGGGGGTATTTTTGTACTCAGCAGACATAGCTGAGCAACATAAGAAGTATTATACAGTGGTAGTACACATAAGGTTTGCAAAATATACTGTGGAAACTCACTTTGTGTGTCAAAAAGGCAGAAAAAACGCTTATTACCACTACACTTGGTACAAGCTAGCAGAAAAATTATCCCACGCTAAGGTTCAAAATATGCCTTTTGAAATACCCTGGGGTGTCTACTTTAAGAAATGGTAGGTCTTTGTGGGGTAGTTTGAATTTAAAACCTGCAAAGTTGCTTGGAAATTGCACATAGGCCCAGCGTCAAAATTCAAAGTTCGGTAAAAACTGATATGGCTTGGTCTCCTATATGGCACTGTAGCTTCACGAAATAGTGCCAAAGACATACAATGGGGGTGTCCTTTTACTCAGAAGACTTAGCTGAGCATAATTTGGGGGGTTTGAACTTAGTGGCACATATGAAATATAGAAAATGCCCAGCAAAAATGCAATCCGTATGTAAAAAATGCACAAAATTATTTTTTACCACATACTTTGGCATATATTGGTGAAATAATGGGGGCATGTTAAGGCACAATATGCACCTTATGAGATACCCTGGAGTGTCTACTTTTACAAATGGTAGGCCTTTGTGGTTTTTTTTTGAACAGTCAAACTACTATAATACCCCAAATGGAAGCATAGGCTCATTAAATCCGTCTCTCAAAATTCTACTGTGAATACTGAAAAGGACAGGTCTCCTATATGGCACTGTAGCTTCACAAAATAGTGCCAAAGACATAACATGGGGATAGTGATGTACCGAACTGTCCGCCGGCGAACAGTTCCCGCCGAACTTAGCGTGTTCGCGTTCGCCGCGGCGGGCGGACACATGCGCAGTTCGATCCGCCCCCTATTCGTCATCATTGGGCAAACTTTGACCCTGTGCCTCTCGGTCAGCAGACACATTCCAGCCAATCAGCAGCACTCCCTCCCTTCCACACCCTCCAACCTCCCTCCCAGCATCCATTTTCGATTCATTCTGAAGCTGCATGCTTAGTGAGAGGAAGGAAAGTTTAGCTGCTGCTGATTAGATAGGGAAATTGATAGCTAGGCTAGGGTATTCAGTGTCCACTACAATCCTGAAGGACTCATCTGATCTCTGCTGTAAGGACAGCACCCCAAAAAGCCCTTTTTAGGGCTAGAACATCAGGCTGCTTTTTTTTTTTTTTTCCTGTGTAATGTAATTGCAGGTGCCTGCCTGCCAGCTTCTGTGTGAGGTTCACATTGGATACTGTGCCCACTTGCCCAGTGCCACCACTCATATCTGTTTTTACAATAGCTTAAGCTTTAGATTTAAAAGAAATAATTTTTTTCACTGTAATAGAAGAGCAGTTGCCTGCCTGCCAGCTTCTGTGTCAGGTTGGATGCCTTGCCCATTTGCACAGTCAGTGCCAACACTCATATCTGTTTTTACAATAGGTTAAGCTTTAGATTTAAAAGAAATAATTTGTTTTCACTGTAATAGAAGAGCGGTTGCCTGCCTGCCAGCTTCTGTGTGAGGTTCACATTGGATACTGTGCCCACTTGCCCAGTGCCACCACTCATATCTGTTTTTACAATAGCTTAAGCTTAGATTTAAAAGAAATATTTTTTTTCCACTGTAATAGAAGAGCAGTTAGTTGTCTGCAAGCGTCTGGGTGTCAGGCCTACTTCAGCGTGTGCTCTGCAGACCTGTGCCAGCGTGCTTTGACAGTTGCCAATCATATTTGGTGTCTCTTTAGCGTGCTTTTACAAAGAAAAAAGGTTTCCAGTGTAAGCTAATAGCAGCCAGTCAGTGTCCTTCAAGCGGCTCTGTCAGGCCTTCCTTCAGCGTGTGCCCTGCACAACCCTGCCAGCGTACTTTGACAGTTGCCACTCATATCTGGTGTCTCTATAGCGTGCTTTTACAAAGAAAAAAGGTTTCCAGTGTAAGCTAATAGCAGCCAGTCAGTGTCCTTCAAGCGGCTCTGTCAGGCCTTCCTTCAGCGTGTGCCCTGCACAACACTGCCAGCATGCTTTGACAGTTGCCAATCATATCTGGTGTCTCTTTAGCGTGCTTTTACAAAGAAAAAAGGTTTCCAGTGTAAGCTAATAGCAGCCAGTCAGTGTCCTTCAAGCGGCTCTGTCAGGCCTTCCTTCAGCGTGTGCCCTGCACAACCCTGCCAGCGTGCTTTGACAGTTGCCAATCATATCTGGTGTCTCTTTAGCGTGCTTTTACAAAGAAAAAAGGTTTCCAGTGTAAGCTAATAGCAGCCAGTCAGTGTCCTTCAAGCGGCTCTGTCAGGCCTTCCTTCAGCGTGTGCCCTGCACAACACTGCCAGCGTGCTTTGACAGTTGCCAATCATATCTGGTGTCTCTTTAGCGTGCTTTTACAAAGAAAAAAGGTTTCCAGTGTAAGCTAATAGCAGCCAGTCAGTGTCCTTCAAGCGGCTCTGTCAGGCCTTCCTTCAGCGTGTGCCCTGCACAACACTGCCAGCGTGCTTTGACAGTTGCCAATCATATCTGGTGTCTCTTTAGCGTGCTTTTACAAAGAAAAAAGGTTTCCAGTGTAAGCTAATAGCAGCCAGTCAGTGTCCTTCAAGCGGCTCTGTCAGGCCTTCCTTCAGCGTGTGCCCTGCACAACGTGTGCCCTGCACAACCCTGCCAGCGTACTTTGACAGTTGCCACTCATATCTGGTGTCTCTATAGCGTGCTTTTACAAAGAAAAAAGGTTTCTAGTGTAAGCTAATAGCAGCCAGTCAGTGTCCTTCAAGCGGCTCTGTCAGTCCTTCCTTCAGCGTGTGCTCTCCAGAACTGTTCCAGTGCACATTGCCAATCATATCTGGTGTCTCTATAGCATGCTTTTACAAAGAAAAAAGGTTTCTAGTGTAAGCTAATAGCAGCCAGTCAGTGTCCTTCAAGCGGCTCTGTCAGTCCTTCCTTCAGCATGTGCTCTCCAGAACTGTTCCAGTGCACATTGCCAATCATATCTGGTGTCTCTATAGCGTGCTTTTAAAACCAAAATTTGTTTTTCACTGTTATAGATTGAATAGCAGTTACTTGTCTTCAAGCGGGTGTGTCAGGCCTACAGTGTGTGCTCTGCAGAACTGTTACAGTTCACATTGCCAATCATATCTGGTCTCACAGTAGCTTGCACGCATAGTACCACTAATCCCCCAAAAAATGACAGGCAGAGGCAGGCCACCCCGCAGGGGCCGTCGTGGTCGTGGTGCTGTGATTCCCTTTTGCCCTAGAATAATGCCCAGTTTTCAGAAGCCACGTACCCTGAACTTGAAAAGTTATGAGGACATAGTTGACTGGCTTACACAGGACACCCAATCTTGTACAGCCTCCGCTCGGAACCTTGACGCACCATCCTCCTCCAGCTTAGCTTCAGGCACCTCCCAAGATACCACTCACCCGCCTGCCGCCACCACCAAAACTAGCACCACAGCCGCTTTACTTGGTATGTCAGAGGAGTTATTCACACACCCGTTTGAAGAAATGAGTGATGCGCAACCATTATTGCTAGAGGATGTAGATAACAGGGATATGTCTCAGGCAGGCAGCATTAAACACATGGAGGTACGGTGTGATGATGATGATGTTGTACCCGCTGCTGCTTCCTTTTCTGAGTTGTCAGATACAAGCGAAGCGGTTGATGATGACGATGCGTCCATGGATGTCACGTGGGTGCCCGCTCGGCAAGAAGAAGAACAGGGCGAAAGTTCAGATGGGGAGACAGAGAGGAGGAGGAGACGAGTTGGAAGCGGGGGGGGTCGTCGCAAGGAGCTAGTGGCACAGTCAGACAGCATGCATCGGCACCCGGGGTCAGCCCGACAGCACGCCAATCAACGCATGCTGTGTCCACCACCAGAATGCCGTCATTGCAGAGCTCAGCAGTGTGCCATTTTTTTTGTGTGTCTGCCTCTGACAACAGCGATGCCATTTGCAACCTGTGCCAAAGGAAACTGAGTCGTGGGAGGTCCAACACCCACCTATGTACAGCTGCTTTGCGTAGGCACATGATCTCACATCACAAACGCCTATGGGATCAACACATGAGTACAAGCAGCACGCCTACTCTAAGCCGCCATCCTCCTCCTGGTCCAGCATCTTCAGCCACGTCAACCACTGCTGTCCTTCTTACCCCCTCTCAACCATCCGCCACTCTGTCTCCCGCCTTGAGCAGTTCCCGCTCATCTGCCCACAGTCATGTGTCTGTCAAGGACATGTTTGAGCGTAAGAAGCCAATGTCACCAAGTAACCCCCTTGCCCAGCGTCTGACAGCTGGCTTGTCCGAACTATTAGCCCGCCAGCTTTTACCATACAATCTGGTTGAGTCTGAGGCGTTCAAAAAATTTGTAGCTATTGGGACACCGCAGTGGAAGGTACCCGGCCGGAATTTCTTTTCACAAAAGGCAATCCCCAACTTGTACTCGATTGTGCAAAAGGAAGTCATGGCATGTCTGGCACACAGTGTTGGGGCAAGGGTCCATCTGACCACTGATACCTGGTCTGCAAAGCATGGTCAGGGCAGGTATATCACCTACACTGCGCATTGGGTAAACCTGCTGACGGCTGACAAGCAAGGAATGTGTGGCATTGCAGAGGAGTTGGTGACACCACCACGAATTGCAGGCAGTCCTGCTGCCACCTCCTCTACTCCTCCTACTCCTCTTCCATAACCTCCTCGGCTGAGTCCTCTTGTGCTGCTGCGTCTTGCTCCACATCAACGGCACCCCCCCAGCTCCCCAGGTACTATTCCACATCCCGGATACGGCAGTGTCACGCCGTCTTGGGTTTGACTTGCTTGAAAGCAGAGAGTCACACCGGACAAGCACTCCTGTCCGCCCTGAACGCACAGGTGGAAAAGTGGCTGACTCCGCAGCAACTGGATATCGGCAAAGTGGTGTGTGACAACGGAAAAAATTTGATAGCGGCATTGAAGTTGGGCAAGTTAACACATGTGCCGTGCATGGCACATGTGTGTAATCTGATCGTACAACGCTTTGTGCATAAGTACACAGGCTTACAGGACGTCCTGAAGCAGGCCAGGAAGGTGTGTGGCCATTTCAGGCGTTCCTACACGGCCATGGCTCACTTTGCCGATATCCAGCGGCGAAACAACATGCCAGTGAGGCGCTTGATTTGCGACAGCCCTACACGTTGGAATTCAACACTCCTAATGTTCGACCGCCTGCTCCAACAAGAAAAAGCTGTTAATGAATATTTGTATGACCGGGGTGCTAGGACAGCCTCTGGGGAGCTGGGAATTTTTTTGCCACGTTACTGGACGCTCATGCGCAATGCCTGTAGGCTCATGCGTCCTTTTGAGGAGGTGACAAACCTAGTCAGTCGCAACGAAGGCACCATCAGCGACATCATACCATTTGTTTTCTTCCTGGAGCGTGCCCTGCGAAGAGTGCTGGATCAGGCTGTAGATGAGCGTGAAGAGGAAGAGGAAGAGTTGTGGTCACCATCACCACCAGAAACAGCCTTATCAGCATCGCTTGCTGGACCTGCGGCAACGCTGGAAGAGGATTGTGAGGAAGAGGAGTCAGAGGAGGATTGTAGCTTTGAGGAGGAGGAGGAGGAGCAAGACCAAACACAACAGGCATCCCAGGGTGCTCGTTGTCACCTATCTGGTACCCGTGGTGTTGTACGTGGCTGGGGGGAAGAACATACCTTCAATGACATCAGTGAGGAGGAGGAACGGGAAATGAATAGCTCGGCATCCAACCTTGTGCAAATGGGGTCTTTCATGCTGTCCTGCCTGTTGAGGGACCCTCGTATAAAAAGGCTGAAGGAGAACGACCTGTACTGGGTGTCCACGCTACTAGACCCCCGGTATAAGCAGAAAGTGGCGGAAATGTTACCGAATTACAACAAGTCGGAAAGGATGCAGCATTTGCAAAATAAATTAAAAAGTATGCTTTACACAGCGTATAAGGGTGATGTCACAGCACAACGGGAATCTAACAGGGGGAGAGGTGGAAGTCATCCTCCTCCCACGACCACGCCGGCAAGGACAGGACGCTTTAAAGACGTGTTGTTGATGGAGGACATGCGGACTTTTTTAAGTCCTATGCATCGCCACAGCCCTTCGGGATCCACCCTCAGAGAGCGACTCGACCGACAGGTAGCAGACTACCTCGCCTTAACTGCAGATATCGACACTCTGAGGAGCGATGAACCCCTTGACTACTGGGTGTGCAGGCTTGACCTGTGGCCTGAGCTATCCCAATTTGCGATAGAACTTCTGGCCTGCCCCGCTTCAAGTGTCCTGTCAGAAAGGACCTTCAGTGCAGCAGGAGGTATTGTCACTGAGAAGAGAAGTCGCCTAGGTCAAAAAAGTCTAGATTACCTCACCTTTATTAAGATGAATGAGGGATGGATCCCGAAGGGACTGACACTGGGCGATACATTCGATTAAAAAAGGCCTGATGAGATGAGCTGCCTTGGGCTAAAAATGGTCCACACGCTGCTGTATTTTAGCTCTGAATGATGTTTGACTTGCGTGACTTATCCGCCACCAACTAGGGTTCAAGCCGCCATGTTTTAGTGCACTTTCTGCCTGTGAAACAAACATCAATTTTTCTGGCCGCTACTACAGCAGCGGCTGCAACAATACCAAATTTTTCAGGCATGTGTACATGCCCAATTTTTAGGCCCACTGGTGCAGCACTGTGGCTTCAAAAACCAAACCAAAAAAAAATCCTCCAAGATGGCACCAATATAACAGTGGTCTAAGCATCTTCCCACCTTGGCCTAAAAAGGGGAGGTGATTCAACAATTAAAAATCTCTGCCATTTACACGTCCACTGATAGGAGATGCGGAAGGTATTAAACTGATATGAACAATACTAAACTCACCACTCCTATCTGGTGGCACATTAGCTTGCCCGCGCAGTGCCCCAAATTTCAAGTAAGAGGACCGACCAAGCATCTTCTTCCATCTCCCTGTTGCATAAATCAATGCCATATCCATAGAAATTGTAGAGAATATCCAGGATAGTTTTACAGGGCCAAATCATGTCGCCTGTTGAAAGAGGTGACCTTGCTCGGGTCCCAGGTGTGCGGTTCCTAAAATGGATGCCATATACATGTCCTCTGATAGGAGACGCGGAAGGTATTAAACTGATATGAACAATACTAAACTCACCACTCCTATCTGGTGGCACATTAGCTTGCCCGCGCAGTGCCCCAAATTTCAAGTAAGAGGACCGACCAAGCATCTTCTTCCATCTCCCTGTTACATAAATCAATGCCATATCCATAGAAATTGTAGAGAATATCCAGGATAGTTTTACAGGGCCAAATCATGTCGCCTGTTGAAAGAGGTGACCTTGCTCGGGTCCCAGGTGTGCGGTTCCTAAAATGGCTGCCATATACATGTCCACTGATAGGAGACGCGGAAGGTATTAAACTGATATGAACATTTACTAAACTCACCACTCCAAGTGCTGTTATTTATTTAATTTTTTTGTGGTGAGGCTTTACAGGACAGAGTGCTTCTCCACAGGACATGTTAACTCACGGGCAGCTGGCTCATCAAGGAACCAGAGCAGCTTGAACGAGGTGACCTTGCTTGGGTCCCAGGTGTGCGGTTCCTAAAATGGCTGCCATATACACGTCCACTTATAGGAGACGCGGAAGGCATTAAAATGATATGAACATTACTCCACTCCTATCAGTAGGTCCGTCCCATTGTGATTTATGCCCCCCACCCACCGCTCAGGGATGGGGGCCGGGGGGGAGGAAAGTAGGCCCCCCCATTGTGATTTATGGCCCCCACCCACCGCGCAGGGGTGAGGGCCGAGGGGGGAGGACAGTAGGTCCCCCGTTGTGATTTATGGCCCCCACCCACCGCGCAGGGGTTGGGGAGGACAGTAGCTCCCCCCAGTGTGTATCATGGGCTTTGAGGACAGGTGTCAATCCATACCTGCCAAGTGACCCTATGTAGGGGTAACAGTCCCTATTCTGCTCTGTGTCAGTGTGTATCATGGTCTCTGTGGATGGGGAACAGTCTCTATTCTGCTCTGTGTCAGTGTGTATCATGGTCTCTGTGGACGGGGAACAGTCTCTATTCTGCTCTGTGTCAGTGTGTATCATGGACTCTGTGGACAGGGAACAGTCTCTATTCTGCTCTGTGTCAGTGTGTATCATGGTCTCTGTGGACGGGGAACAGTCTCTATTCTGCTCTGTGTCAGTGTATCATGGACTCTGTGGACAGGGAACAGTCTCTATTCTGCTCTGTGTCAGTGTGTATCAGGGGCTTTGAGGACAGGTGTCAATCCATACCTGCCAAGTGACCCTATGTAGGGGGAACAGTCCCTATTCTGCTCTGTGTCAGTGTGTATCATGGTCTCTGTGGACGGGGAACAGTCTCTATTCTGCTCTGTGTCAGTGTGTATCATGGTCTCTGTGGACGGGGAACAGTCTCTATTCTGCTCTGTGTCAGTGTGTATCATGGTCTCTGTGGACAGGGAACAGTCTCTATTCTGCTCTGTGTCAGTGGGTATCAAGGGCTTTGAGGACAGGTGTCAATCCATACCTGCCAAGTGACCCTATGTAGGGGGAACAGTCTCTATTCTGCTCTGTGTCAGTGTGTATCATGGTCTCTGTGGACGGGGAACAGTCTCTATTCTGCTCTGTGTCAGTGTGTATCATGGTCTCTGTGGACAGGGAACAGTCTCTATTCTGCTCTGTGTCAGTGTGTATCAGGGGTTTTGAGGACAGGTGTCAATCCATATCTGCCAAGTGACCCTATGTAGGAGGAACATTCCCTATTCTGCTCTGTGTCAGTGTGTATCAGGGGTTTTGAGGACAGGTGTCAATCCATATCTGCCAAGTGACCCTATGTAGGGGGAACAGTCCCTATTCTGCTCTGTGTCAGTGTGTATCAGGGGTTTTGAGGACAGGTGTCAATCCATATCTGCCAAGTGACCCTATGTAGGGGGAACAGTCTCTATTCTGCTCTGTGTCAGTGTGTATCAGGGATCATTAGGATAGGTGTCAATCCATATCTGCCAAGTGACCCTATGTAGGGGGAACAGTCCCTATTCTGCTCTGTGTCAGTGTGTATCAGGGATTTGACTATCTTTATTCAGATTCAAAAATTACAATTCCAGGAAAAATTTAACAAACATTTACAAGAACATGTTATGCACATCATAGAAACAACGTGAACCTCTTTAAAGCCACAAACTTAAGACAAAAAATACGTACACACAATGTGTAAGGGTTTGAAAGAATATTCTGAATCCTTACATGTTTACTTTATCGTTTGTTTGATTTTTGTGAACCATATATAAACTACAAGCAGCGTGAAAACTATAAAAACTCAAGTGGCCATGCTGATCAAATTAAATAGTATTCTTTACACAGCGTATAAGGGTGATGTCACAGCACAATGGGAATCTAACAGGGGAAGAGGTGAAAGTCATCCTCCCCCTCCCACGACCCCGCCATATCTGCCAAGTGACCCTATGTAGGGGTAACAGTCTCTATTCTGCTCTGTGTCAGTGTGTATCATGGTCTCTGAGGACGGGGAACAGTCTCTATTCTGCTCTGTGTCAGTGTGTATCATGGTCTCTGTGGACGGGGAACAGTCTCTATTCTGCTCTGTGTCAGTGTGTATCAGGGGCTTTGAGGACAGGTGTCAATGTTAGGTGATTTCTGCCCTTTATGGATTAAAAGCAGACTCTGCATCAACTGTGTAATTTTCCATGGGAGTTTTGCCATGGATCGCCCTCCAGCATTACACAGTCCAGGTGTTAGTCCCCTTGAAACAACTTTTCCATCACTTTTGTGGCCAGAAAGAGTCCCTGTTGGTTTTAAAATTCGCCTGCCCATTGAAGTCAATGGCGGTTCGCGCGGTTCGCCGGTTCGCGAACATTTGCGGAAGTTCGCATTCGCCGTTCGCGAACCGAAAATTTCGGGTTCGCGACAACACTACATGGGGATGCCATTTTACTCAGCAGATGTAACTGAATACAAAATAAAACTTTGTACAGGAATAGCACACACTAACTTTACAAAATACACATGAGAAGTTCTTTGTTATAAGTTTGTGTTCCAAACCCCCCAAAAAACACAATTTTACTCCAATATTTAGCAGAGGTTGGCGGTGAAATGGCTACGTAGAAAGTGTCAAAACAACCTTAGGTAAATAGCCTGTGGTGTCTACTTTATATAAATATATACTTTTGTGTGGCAATTTTGTTTTCTTTTATGGCTAGTAAGCTTACAAGACAAACATACCAAATTCTAAAATCGCCCACATTAAAAGTTTATTTTACTCCTTGTGCTTTGTGACCTGTAACTACCAAAAAAAACTTAAAATCCCAGACACATTATATATTCTGTAAATCAGAACAACTAAATTAATTTATTTTTAATTACTTTCCTTAACCTGCACTAATTGTGCACACATTATTATTGCAAAAACTGTAAAAAAAACTCAAAATGTTTCAGGGGGGCACAACCTGCTGGGGACACAACCTGAATACTACCAAATCACCATCTCTCCATCCTTTTAGGATGCCATAGACTCCGCCACTAAGACCCGTGACTATACTCACCTATATTCACCAAGTTATATTGTTGTAATGTTGCTCGTTTTCATTTTTTCTTTCATCCTTTTCATATTTTTTTTATGCTAGCTAGATATTTCTCTGGCGTACTGTCACCAAGATTGTAACCCTAATTCATTTGCGTGCCCAGGCATACCAGAGAGAATTGATGCTCCATAATGTTTAGTTCAGGGATTATCACGCAGCTACAGTGAATATGCCCGCATACAAAGAGGCCCCAAGTCAGAACGACATGTTGAGACACAAGCTCTGATAACCCCCCCCCCCCCTCCTCTTACCCCTTATGTCAAAATATGGGATAACTCAATGTCACAAATCCCCGGAGGGGGTCCCCTTTCCCCTTGCGCACTTAAATGCTCGAAACTTATAAATGCCTGTATGTTACCTTTACCTTACTTCGGTGCTCAAGGGATGATCATTACACTGTACTACAAATGTTGTCCTACTTGTTTTTGAAAAACAACCAAAACCCTCTCAGCATGGGACAGTGATCCCACTACTACTTACATATGTATTGTTAACTGTGATTTCTCAGGGCGATAGTCCACATATTGTACCGTATTGCCTTATTAACATGCTGAGAGCTAAAAAATAAAGAATTAAAAAAAATAAAAAAATAAAGCCCTTTTTGTCCTTTAAAAAACGGTATATAATATGCATCGGTGCAATAAATTAGTGAAATGCAAATTGCAGTTGAACGCAAACAGCAAAAAATGACGTTGTCATTAAGTGAATGGATGTAATGGATGCAGTGTGTGTGTGTGTCAGTGTAGTGACAGTGGGGTCGGTATAAGAGCAGCTATATGTTCTACATACTCCCGTTCCCCCGAGCATTATCTGCCATCCGATTTCCTTTGGTTACATCACCATCACCTTTCAGATGCGCTCGACAATGTATGATACCAACTTCTTTCGGTTCCCACACGGCTTCCAGTAGTTGTAATATCTCAGCTGCGTACTTGATTTCTTTACCCTCTGAATTAAGTAGTCCTCTTTCTTTATACAAGGCTCCGTGGGCATGAGTGGTTAAGAACGCATACTTGGAGTCCGTGTAGATGTTCACTCTTAAACCTTCAGCCAATTGTAACGCTCGTGTGAGTGCAATTAGTTCTGCCTTCTGTGCCGATGTTCCTTTTGACAATGGCCGAGCTTCTATCGTTGTCACTGCATATCCTGCATAGCGAATCCCTTCTTTCACATAACTACTGCCGTCTGTATAGTACTGGACATCAGGGTTCTGGATGGGAAAATCACGAAGATCTGATCTACTTGAGAACACTTCATCCATCACCTCCAGGCAATCATGTTGACTCTCAGTAGGTTGTGGCAAAAGGGTAGCTGGATTCAAGGTATTAACAGTCTCTAGATGCACTCTCGGGTTTTCACATAACATAGCTTGATACTTAGTCATGCGGCTATTGCTAAACCAATGATTGCCTTTATAGTCTAGCAACGTCTGTACTGCGTGCGGGACTCGCACATAGAGTTCCTGACCCAAAGTGAGTTTATCAGCTTCGGCTACCAGCAGGGCGGCGGCAGCTACGGCTCTTAGACAAGGTGGAAGACCACTGGCCACTGCATCCAGTTGTTTGGACATATATGCAACAGGTCGTTGCCATGATCCCAAGTACTGTGTCAATACTCCCACAGCCATTCTTCTTTGCTCGTGTACATATAAGTAGAATGGACGTGTATGATCAGGTAGACCTAATGCTGGGGCACTCATCAATGCCTTCTTCACATCTTCAAATGCCTTTTGCTGTTCAGGGGTCCACAGGAAGGAATCGTGTTCTGTACCTTTTATAGCTGCATAAAGAGGTTTCGCCAATATCGCATAACTGGGAATCCATATCCTACAGAAGCCTGCTGCCCCCAAGAATTCCCGCACTTGTCTTCTATTCTTGGGTATTGGTATTTGGCATACAGCTTCTTTTCTCTCTGGCCCCATTATCCTTTGACCTTCAGAGATATGGAATCCCAGATACTTGACAGTTGGCTGACACAACTGAGCTTTCTTCCTGGACACCTTGTATCATATCATATACAGTGTATCCCTTTTTAAAGTTTTTCAGCATGCATCCTAAGGGATCCATCACCGTTGAATCTGACGCACCCATACCAACAATGAAGCGTCGTCTCCAACAGAAACTAAACAAACACTCTACCAACGGTCACACCCGTTCCCTCGGCAACAGCACCACGTGGTACAGTTACTAAGCGAAATGCACACAACAAAACACTCAGGGAATTCCTGTACACACACAGCTGTTACACCAGTTACTAAGTAACTAATACTGTGTCTTTTGGCGAAACTATAGTCACCCACGCTATAATTCCCTATATCTGAATTACCCGTCTATAACATACCCCAGTAACATCTTCTTTACAAACAATAGTTATAGTACGGTTAGCATTGCTTAGAGTACAATTTAAAGTCACAGTTCAATTAGTAGTGGTTATGGTGTTAAACATACAACATAGACGACAGTTATTAGTAGTTATTTACAGTATCAGTAATTATACATGGTTATGGTACCGTGCGCTATAATACAATTACACACTATTCACACTCTCGCTAGACTGCAGAGCTCACGCTATCTAGCAAGATATACACGCTACTACAACAATCTTTAACACATTTACAATTCCCAACTAATCTATTGGCCAGTACCTTGATGGACTACCTAAAACTATCTACATCCGTTTTGGTTAGCCACACTGCCCAAGCACCACATATAGCGAACTAGAGGGCGGAATTTACAACAGAACCCTCTTAGTCTATATACTCTATCAAAAGTCTAGTGGGTTCCAAATTTACACGCCTTCCCACTTAGCCAAGATAGGTTGAGATCTAGCGAACCGAATTTACACAGGCGCCGCTTAGTCTCCCGGTCCCTCCGACCTAGCGAACGAAATATACACCCTAGAACGCTAGTCTAGACAAGACACCGGTGTCCAGGCTTGGGCTATTTACACCAGAACCCAGCCTGATACCAAACCAAAATTAAACGGGCTGACTACATGGCGTTTAATTGAGCGGTGCGCCTTCGCTCCTTCCCTCCACTGGAGGGGGCAGATTCCAAATAACCCCTTATGGGCCGACCGCACAATCGGTATCCAATACCCCTAGTGTGTCCACCGTCTAAAACAGCGGTCGTCTTACCTCCTCGTTCCTGAACCTGAGTTCACACTCATCGACGGGGACACCCCAGCACTTACTACGTAGAGGCCGATGATCTCCTGGACAACAGACCAGTGGCGCCGAGACGAAGGGAGGTCCACGCAGAAGTTCAGGGGTGCAGCCGTAGAGAGCGTGGGCAAAGATAGACCGTCTCACGCCTCTGCTTCTCAGCTACCGTTGAACGATGAGCTTCCCGGCCAATGCACCAAATGATACCGGAGAAACTGACGGAATCCAAGCACAGAGAGATGGACACAGGTTTCTTCAGGAAGGAAGAGATTCTTTATTCGATTCACCGACCGGGACTCAGAGGGACTAATGTCACCAAAATACAACAAGATCTGAGCCCGAACAATAGTGTAGGCTCCTTATATAGGCATGTAACTCCTCCCATAATAAGCTCCACCCACACATACTCTCACCCAATCAATCAAACAAGAACTAACTTCCTGTTTGACCACATGGCTTGCCCAGCACAATGGAGGAGGGGAATACTACATCCTGTATTCTCGCACATGCTCCGTACACTACTGATTGTATCTTTTGCCACGTGCAACCAACCGACCGATACACCAGTATATGCACGTACACATACCACGTGGTAATCTCCACCTACTAAATTTATTTTTACCTAGATTCCACCACAATTTCTTTAAATATATTGATATTTTTTTTATATAGGATGGGTGTTGGGTGGCTATTGGCTTATGCTATTTGCCTTTAACCCCTTAAGGACACATGGCATGTGTGACATGTCATGATTCTCTTTTATTCCAGAAGATTGGTCCTTAAGGGGTTAAAGAAGCCCACCTGATATCAGTAGAAAGTTAGTCCTGAACGGCAGATATGAATCTTGTGGCAGGAAAATATATTTACCAATATTTTTTGTGTGATACCTATATACCACATATTTAATTTGTTCCATACGCAAAGCAAATGCTGTATTTGAAGTGCTTTTGTGATTTAAGAAAAAAGTTGTGTATGGGTATAGAGGGTACGTAGAATAAATGCACATGTAAATCAGTCTAACACACAACATACACCACAATTGTGATTGTTATAAAAAAGCATAATCTAATCCATATCATTTTATATATTTTATGCATAAACAATCCCTAAAAATAAAGGGATGGTTTACTAACTGCTACCAGTGAGTCACTTTAATCAACATTATTGTGTTGATCAATTATTTCTGTTATATAGATCCCTGCTATATAAATTGTAAAGTACTGTCCTATGTGCTGGAGCTGAGTAAATTATATAATTGAAGAAGAAGAAGAAATTGTGAATAATCTTCAATAATACAATGAAGGTGTTTTAAATATATTTCAATACCAAACTACTAAAAGTTGAACTCTATGGATTTAAGTAATATTCCAACCTAGATTACTAAGTAACTATGTCAATGTAACTATACTTACCGTTTGGGTTTTCATTTCTGCTAACCAGACATTGGCCATCACACATTATTACCGAGATTACCAGAACAGTGAGGAAGATCAGGATTTTTGTCTGGAAATGACAAACACATGGTAATTTTAAGTCACATAATTGCAAAATAATTTCCCATTTTACTATTTCATTATTAAAGGGACACTATAGTCATCAGAACAACAGCTTACTGAATTTGTTCTGGTGAGTAGAATCATTACCTTCAGGCTATTTGCTGTAAACACTGTATTTTCAGAGAAAATGCAGTGTTTACATTATGATTGCCTAAAATGCATCCAAACATTCAGTGTCCCCTCCCTCTGCATGCAGGCACTGAACTTTCCTCATAGAGATTAATGGATTTAGTTCATCTCTATGAGGAGATGCTGATTGGCCAGGGCTGTGTTTGAATCATGCTGGTTCTGCCCCTGATCTGCCTCCTTGTCAGTCTCAGCCAATCCTATGGGGAAGCACTGTGATTGGATCAGCCTACCACTTCTGATGATGTCCGCAGACTGCAGTTTTTCTGAGGCAAACAGCATGTAGAGTTACAGCTTACTGTCTAATTATTACATTTGACTTGACAAGTTTATTTAATTTTTTTTAATACTTTTTTTAACCATTTTTTTTAACCATTTCTGTGAAAATTCCCTTATACATGAAATTACAAACAATAAAAACATCAAACGAACATAAAATACTTTACAATACATACAAAGAAAAAAACAGACAAAAAAACATACAATGATAACTGCAAGATCCCGCTGGTACTTCCAAAAAAAGGGAAAACCAGGCAAGATCCCCCAGCCAAAACCTACAACGTGCCAGCTGGGTACAAGGATTTATTCAAAATTCATCATATTTTCATATGAGGAACTGTGACAACATTATTTGTGCTAATACTAAGACATTGTTAGATATGGTACTTGATTTCCCCCCTGCCTCCACATACCATTGCCTCCCATTTTCCATCTTTAACTGCCACAACAGTTGATTAGAAAGAGCTGGTTTTGAGAAAGCATGTATGTGCTTCAAGGCTCTTGCAATCAAGATTTTAACTGCCGCACATGTGTGGATAATTAAATATACTTGTTCTTTTGAATACTTTGACAGATTTAAATTCAATAATCCAATTTTTGGAGAAATTTGTATGCTAATCCTTAGGGCCTTTTTACTAAACTCAAAAGCCCATAACCATAGAGTGCGTACTTTTTTGCATTCCCAAAATATATGCAATTAGGAACCTTCTTCGCATCTCCAGCATCTTTTGTTGTTGTTTGGTTGTTTTAGCTAATCTAGTTGGAACATAACATCTGTTAATACATTTAAAGTGCATTTCTATTAGTGAGAGGTCATGAATATTCTTAATAAAACTGGAAAATACTTAATTCTATGATGTCTCATCTATCGAGTGATGCAGCTCTTTTTCCCAAATAGTAATATTTCTATTCTGTTCTTTGCTATTTAATATTTTGATTAGATTTACACATTTAGCCAATACTTTTTTGTTTTCTTTTTGCAGGAATATTTTTTCTAGCATCAGTGATATTTCATTATTTTCCAGAAGAGCGTGTCTTCTCAGAAAGCTCTTCACTCTGAAAAGTGCCTCTCTTGAAGGCAGCCCATAATATATTGCAGAACTGACATTTTTTTATAGTACAATTTTATATAAGGTGCTACACCTTTTGTATTCCTGCATTTTTCCAGTTTTCTAACATTAAGTTCTCTACGTTATTTTCAATTTCTTGAATATTCAGAAATCTCTAAATTTTATTAGATAAGTTGGCTTAAAAAAAAAAAAAAATGTTCCACAGTGGTAGTATGTGATGATGTATC
Source organism: Pelobates fuscus (assembly GCF_036172605.1). Classification (NCBI taxonomy): domain Eukaryota; kingdom Metazoa; phylum Chordata; class Amphibia; order Anura; family Pelobatidae; genus Pelobates; species Pelobates fuscus. Next base: position 325,652,137 of record NC_086317.1, on the reverse strand, counting down.
CTGCAATTGTATTTATCAGTTGGTCTAGTTTTATTATTTCCTAAGTTCCATATTATAGTAGATATATATTTACAGTGGACATTTTTTATCTCTAAATGGTACCAATCTTCATTGTTCAAAATTGGATTATACATCTTATGGATATGGTATACAATGCTTGCATCCTGATGTTGTTGAACAATAGGAAAGCTTAAACCACCCATTTAAGTATTTTTTGACATTATATCAATACTAATACGTGGTATTTTCCCTTTCCACACAAAATTTCTGAAGCTTCGTTGGATTAGCTCTAACCAAGGAATTGGGAAGTTTAGTGTTAGCATTCTGAACAAATAAACCCATTTAGGTAAAATGTACACCTTTATGATGTTACTTCTACCATACCATGATATCTCTTTATTAATCCATTCTTTCAACATAACATTCATAGTTCTTAAATTGTCTAAGAAATTACATTCTATTATTTTTTTGATATCTGATGGAAGATTGACACCCAGGTAGATGAAGTTTTCCTTTGAAAAATCAAAACAATATCTGCTACAGACTCATTCACGTTCACTTTTATTTATATTATAGAGTTGAGCAGCAGTTTTACTCATATTTAGTTTGTAACCAGAAATGCGGCTGAATATGTCTAGTTCTTCCAACAGATATTTCAATGATTTGCTTGGATCAGTCAGAAAAACAAGGACATCATCCACATATGTCACGGTTCTCACCATGACATCCAGACGTGGTCGCCCCAGAAGTGCCCAACAGGGGATTTGAATCTAGGTACTTTGTGGTCCTGGGCCTGCTATCTATCTTTGAGCCACAGCAGTTCCTAGTCCTAGGAATTATTCTAGTCCTGTACATCCTGGCTTGTCTGCAGTACCGGGGCTGGACTTCGTCTATTGCTGTGCTTCACCTGACTCTGATCAGTCATCAGCAGGGTACATAAACACAGCCTTGCCCTGAGAACTTTATCACGTATTTGATCCTGTTGTGTGTATTTAGTTCCTGTGTTCCAGTCTCTTAATCTTAAACTCCATATTGACCCCAGCTTCTGACTTCGTTAATCCTGACCTCTGGCATCTCTTGACTTCGGCTACACTTCGGTGATCCTGACCTCTGGCATCCTTTGACTTCTGCTATCCCTTGACTATCCTGCTGTTTATGTCCTTGTCGGTACTGCATTAGAATCCTTTCCTGCACAGCCCCCATGCACAGATTCACAGTACAGGTGGCTTTTTATCTGGTCACCTTGGACTGTCAATCTGCAAGGGTGGGCAAACATATCTGCGCTACAGACTCCCATCTCAGGTAAAAACCCTGACAGCATATAGGCAAAGTTATGACTGTTGATTTTTAAATGGGTACCTCTTTATATCTTTGTGTTCTCTAATTTTTGTAACAAGTGGTTCAATAGAAAATATATACAAAATAGGGGATACAAAGCAGCCCTGTCTGGTTCCGTTTTTTAGTTCGAACCAATCTGAGCATAGATTTGTCCCCACCACCCTTGCTGTTGGAACAGTGTATAACATTTTTTTTAGCTCTAATCAACCAATCATTCACACCATATAGATGTAACGTAGCGAACATGTACTCCCATCCCACCCTGTCAAACGCTTTTTCTGCATCTAATGACTGGGTAAGGAGGGGAGTACACGTCCGCTCGGCCGATATTATTGCAAGATGAACTTCCTGGCACATAACCAATCTGGTTCTGATGTATGGTGGGCAACAAAATGCTCTTCAGACATTCAGCTAATATTGAAGAAAATAACTTGGTATCAACGTTTATCAATGAGAGAGGATGGTAACTGGTTAGGTCTGCTGAATTATTTCTTTTAATTTTCTTTGTGGTAAAATTTCCTTTTAAGGCGGTCTAAATTTTTAAGTCCTATCCAGTTCTAGTTGTTTGATCTTGCTTGAAATGTCTTTAAGGTTTTTTTGAATTGCAGGAGTAAAGTTGTTTTTAATTTCTTGAGAAAGATTATAAACTGTATATACAGCTCCGTTAAAGAAGCACCTCTCGCTTTGATTTGATTCGATTTTAATTTGATATGACCTCTAGTAACTGCTTTGACCACCGGACTGTGGTGTATATGAGCTACTATGTGGAGTTCTCTTGAAAAACATTTTTTTTATTATGTTACGTATATATTCTTGGTTTAGTTCGTTTTTAAGAATATAGTCATCTAGTCGCCATGTAGTTCTAGATGTTGCTTTTGGTGTATCATTTAGTTCTAAAATTACCAAACTATGGTTTGACCACACATTTTCTTTTATGTATATCCTTTTGGTGTTACTCACTATTGAAGAGGTCAAGTTGAGAGAAAGATACTGTAGATGTATTTTGGAGAAGTGTATACAATCTTTTTCACAAGTATGATAAACTCTCCATATATATCGGCCAGATTTGCTTCGTTTATACATTTGTTTAATTCTTTTGATTGTTTTGATTTAGAAACATGCTAGAGCTTCAAGGGTTAAGACAGTACATTTGGTATCTATATGCTAGATTCAGATAAATTAAATAAACAGCTATCATAAGGCTCTAGCAATGTGTTAGTCAGGTTGCTTCCCCAGGAGGTTCTCAGGGTTGTAGGATAAATTGTAAATCAAAAGTGCAAGTGTTGTGCCTAATCATTAAATTCATGAAGCACCAATATCCAAAAAGCAATAACCCAGGTCGGAATGAGTATCTTGGGCTATAGGAAAAAGAAACCACACAGAGACCAAGTTGCAGATAAGAATTCACATCACACGTTATTGTCCACAAGGGGACCCAATACAGAGTAAGCTTAACTCTCATTAAGTAGTTGCATGCATTCACTTCAAAACTGCTTAGTATCTAGATATATCAGCTTAAGTATACATCACCATTAGAGGGGCTTGGTTGTGTCCTCACTGCATGACTGGGGGAACTCTGACAGTCAGGCTTGGAGGGACCCTCTCTGGGAACAGCAGAGACCAGCAACACGCGTCCGCATTACATGTGGGTAGTTCTCCAAGTGAGTGCCAAGTTTCTCCGTCTTTTATACCTTTTACCAAGTTTGTAACTTTTCCAAGATTTCTTATCAGTGCAGTCCAGCATGTATCTTGTCATGCGCATTAAGTAATCAGTATGGTTGATCAGGCCAGTTATAACCACCCAAGGCCCATGCCAGACACATGCGGTATCTTATTCTATCTTTGTCCCTACTCTTATCTTTCTACACATTGTTGGCACCAGATCCCTCTTTTCAGCACGTGGGCCTTTTTGGATATTGGCCAGACATGCTATGGAATATTTTATGCAATGTCATCTTAATTGAATTTCTTAGTGCGACACAGTTTAATTTCTTAGTGCGACACAGTTTAAGTATTTTATGCAATGTCATCTTAGTTGAATTTCTTAGTGCGACACAGTTTAAGCTAAGTGCCATCTTAACTATCTATAATAGATTAATTTGCTCATTAGTGATCAATCAATCATGCTTAATTAGTTAATTGGAATTTTATCACAATTATCACAGCAAGAACGGCTTAATATGCCAGATTAACATTACACGCAGGCTACACATTTCAGATTCTATGTGAAGTAGGATGACTAAGCAATAAACAATAAACAATAGGCAGCTATGTGTAAGTAACTATGATACCAGCTTTTTTTGGTACTGGCAGGCTGGAATATAACTGCAAGTCCTTTAGGGTGTGTTTTGCGCCCAGTGTCACGCTCGTTCTTGGCCTCCCTGGAGGGTAGCATCGCTGCGCCCCGGGTTTGTAGTTTGTGGGTTGGGTATGAGTGTTTCTTCCCGGAGGAGCGTGAGAGGGTCTTGTCGGTTGTTCGTCTCCTGGGAGGTCTGTGTGGGGCGTCTGTGGTGTAAAGCTTTGCTTGCTCCCTGCTTAGGTGGGCTTGGTGCTTGCAGCTGGGGTGATTTGCAGGTGGGTCTGCTCGATGGGGCCCTGTGCACATCCTCACTTTTTACCTTCTGCTTCCCAGATTGCGGGCTGCGGATTAGTGCTTGAGCCCTCCGGGTACTTATTTAAGGTGGTTGGTGCCGATGTCTTGGGGCCCTGTCTGAGGGTAGTACCTGAGGTGCGGGCGTCACGGGTGGTTTCCACCGTTCCTTCCAGCCTATCCAGTACTGCTGGCACATGATGTCAAACTTTTGCCGGAATCTTGCTTCCCAGCTGCTGTGGCACAGGTTGGACTGTGTTGCTTTGCCGTCGGCCATTTTAGAATAGGCCGCGTGTGTGACATCATCTCTGTTGCCGCCTAGGTGTTTGCCAAGGTGAGTACTCTCCTGGTGGGGGCCGGGATAACCCCCCTGCTGGCCCAGAGGGGAGAAGTGCGGGGCACAGACTGATCGTTGGTCTGAGTTCCCAGGTTGCCCCCGACGTAGAGACCGGCCGCATCTCCCGCCGGGTCGGTGCCAGGCCGCAGAAGAGTGGAGGTCACATCTGCTGTAGTGCACAGGTGGAGGGGTGATAATCCGCTCCGAGGTTGTACCCGCTGTGCGGGCGTAGATTAGGCATGTGGGTATAGTCAGTTTTGGGGTGTTTTACCCGTGTTAGAGTTCCTTTTTCCCCGATTTAAGGCAGGAGCTCCATCTGCCTGCGACCTGCCACAATGGCGTCCAAGCCCCGCCCCCCAAGTGTTGGCCAGTTTTAAATTGTTTAATTTCTTTTATAATCTTTTCAAGAAAGGGAACTGGATATGCATTTGGTAAATAAACATTTACCAAGATGAAAAGTTGATTTTAATCTCACACACTAAAATTATATAGCGACCCTCTGTATCCTTACTCTGATATTTAACATTTACTTTTATGGTGTTGGCCCTTATAATAGTGCTTTAGCTCACTCTGTCTATCTTTCTAGTCCTCTCTTAGCTCTCCCTGTATGATGTCATCTTCAGCAGTGCTCCTGCTACTATAACTTTAGTTTTCTATTAACTATTGCTGCTGTTATTAAACATGTCAGTTACTTCATTAGCTCTCAGTGTCACAGTACCTGCTTCAGCGTCCTGGGAGCAGGTCCTCTGTGGCTGCTGCTCTGGTGCTCCCTGCTGTCTTGATCCAGTGTCTACTGTCAGCATCAGGCCTCACGATGGTGCCACCATGGCAAGATGGCAGCCACCCCATGCATGCCCGCTCCTTGTTGCAACCAAGATGGTGACTGGTCCCAGCTTCTCCTTTGCAGCTACTGGGGGCTCTGTCTACAGGGAGGTGGGGGCTCCGCCTGCATGGAGGTGGGGGCTGGTCTGTGTCACTTTCTAGCATTTCTCAAGCTTATAAACATAAAGATGACTTGTCTCTTTCAGAAACCTCAGATAGGCCCTGCACTCCTACACATCCCAGTTCCCCTGCGGAATCACTCACCCCAGCCACTCCTGGGTCCCTGAGCCACTGACAAGCCGTAGGTGCGTCCCCTTCCTAGCAACTGCAAGGAAGGTGGAACTCTTTAGGCTCTTATCCGCCCAGTCACTGGCGTACATACCGCGGTCGCAGGTGTCACAGCTGCGCTGGGCCCGGCCCTCCAGGGGGCCTGGCCGCCCTGCGATCGGGTATGTACGCCAGTATGCCAGCCTGTTCTCCTGGGGGGCCCAGGAGCTGGCCACCTCAGGGCCCCCCGAGGCTGTCAGTGTGCGGGTGCACGAAGGAGCATTCTCCCCTGAGCGCTCTTTGCCCAGCCCCCTTGCGCGCACCGCACTGATGCCGGAGCCGAAATATGACGTCATTCCTGTTCCGGCATCAGTAAGCGGCGCGTGAGGGGAGAATGCTCCCTCGCATGCCCGCAGTGACCGGCCGCCCAGCAGCACCACTGGATCCCAGGGAATCCCCTCAGCACTCCCAAAGGTAGGGAGGCTGGGGGGATGCAATTTATATAAAAAAAATATGAATGTGTGTGTGTATATATGTGTGTTAGCGTGTGTGTGAATTGTTGTGTGTCAGTGTGTGTGTGTCTGTTACTGAGTGTGTTAGTTGTGTGTTTGTGTGTGTCTGCTAGTGTGTCAGTGAGTGTTTTAGTTTGTGTGTGTTACTGTGTGTGTTAGTTTGTGTGTGTCTGTTATTGAGTGTGTGTCTGCTAGTGAGGGTCAGTGTGTGTGTTACTGTGTGTGCCTGTTACTGAGCATGTTACTGAGTGTGTGTGTCTGTTTGTCAGTGAGTGTGTATGTATGTGTGTCTGTCAGTAAATGTGTGTGTCTGTTAGCTAGTGTGTATGCGTCTGTTCATGAGAGTGTGTATGTGTGTGGTCAAAACCCCTTCAGCACTAACCTTTCTCCAGCGCCGGGCTCCCTTGTGTCTGGAGAAATTGCCATTTCTCCAGGCTAGGACTCTCAAAGCTGTTTGTAGTTGTTAGCAACTTTGTTTGTTACAATACAGGGATGACCAGTAGGTCAATATTACAGTTTTATATCAAAAAATGTTTAAGTGATATTAAACAACTAAATAAATCCATATTCGATACACCCTGATGGTCCAGTGGGGCTGGGTATTTGGTCTGGTGTGTACCTCCCAAGACTGCAGACCATAAATAACTATCTCGGGAGCTCCAGTACTTGCAATGTCAATATTGTCATGGTAACCTGCAGCAATGCTCTGTCCCAAGCTTGGGAGACAGCTGGCAAAGGTCCAGACCAGAAGCTGAATTCACAAAAGTATAATTAAAGGGACACTATAGTCACCAGAACAACTACAGCTTATTGAATTTGTTCTGGTAAGTAGAATCATTACCTTCAGGCTTTTTGCTGTAAACACTGTCTTTTCAGAGAAAATGCAGTGTTTACATCACAGCCTAGTGATAACTTCACTGGCCACTCCCCAGATGGCTGTTAGAGATCCTTCCTGGGTCATGGCTACCTAACTGGTTAGGTCTGCTGAATTATTTCTTTTAATTTTTTTTTTTCAATTTGTTTTGTTACGATTTTATCAGCCCTATTTTCTTTGTGGTAAAATTTCCTTTTAAGGCGGTCTAAATTTTTAAGTCCTATCCAGTTCTAGTTGTTTGATCTTGCTTGAAATGTCTTTAAGGTTTTTTTGAATTGCAGGAGTAAAGTTGTTTTTAATTTCTTGAGAAAGATTATAAACTGTATATACAGCTCCGTTAAAGAAGCACCTCTCGCTTTGATTTGATTCGATTTTAATTTGATATGACCTCTAGTAACTGCTTTGACCACCGGACTGTGGTGTATATGAGCTCCTATGTGGAGTTCTCTTGAAAAACATTTTTTTTATTATGTTACGTATATATTCTTGGTTTAGTTCGTTTTTAAGAATATAGTCATCTAGTCGCCATGTAGTTCTAGATGTTGCTTTTGGTGTATCATTTAGTTCTAAAATTACCAAACTATGGTTTGACCACACATTTTCTTTTATGTATATCCTTTTGGTGTTACTCACTATTGAAGAGGTCAAGTTGAGAGAAAGATACTGTAGATGTATTTTGGAGAAGTGTATACAATCTTTTTCACAAGTATGATAAACTCTCCATATATATCGGCCAGATTTGCTTCGTTTATACATTTGTTTAATTCTTTTGATTGTTTTGATTTAGAAACATGCTAGAGCTTCAAGGGTTAAGACAGTACATTTGGTATCTATATGCTAGATTCAGATAAATTAAATAAACAGCTATCATAAGGCTCTAGCAATGTGTTAGTCAGGTTGCTTCCCCAGGAGGTTCTCAGGGTTGTAGGATAAATTGTAAATCAAAAGTGCAAGTGTTGTGCCTAATCATTAAATTCATGAAGCACCAATATCCAAAAAGCAATAACCCAGGTCGGAATGAGTATCTTGGGCTATAGGAAAAAGAAACCACACAGAGACCAAGTTGCAGATAAGAATTCACATCACACGTTATTGTCCACAAGGGGACCCAATACAGAGTAAGCTTAACTCTCATTAAGTAGTTGCATGCATTCACTTCAAAACTGCTTAGTATCTAGATATATCAGCTTAAGTATACATCACCATTAGAGGGGCTTGGTTGTGTCCTCACTGCATGACTGGGGGAACTCTGACAGTCAGGCTTGGAGGGACCCTCTCTGGGAACAGCAGAGACCAGCAACACGCGTCCGCATTACATGTGGGTAGTTCTCCAAGTGAGTGCCAAGTTTCTCCGTCTTTTATACCTTTTACCAAGTTTGTAACTTTTCCAAGATTTCTTATCAGTGCAGTCCAGCATGTATCTTGTCATGCGCATTAAGTAATCAGTATGGTTGATCAGGCCAGTTATAACCACCCAAGGCCCATGCCAGACACATGCGGTATCTTATTCTATCTTTGTCCCTACTCTTATCTTTCTACACATTGTTGGCACCAGATCCCTCTTTTCAGCACGTGGGCCTTTTTGGATATTGGCCAGACATGCTATGGAATATTTTATGCAATGTCATCTTAATTGAATTTCTTAGTGCGACACAGTTTAATTTCTTAGTGCGACACAGTTTAAGTATTTTATGCAATGTCATCTTAGTTGAATTTCTTAGTGCGACACAGTTTAAGCTAAGTGCCATCTTAACTATCTATAATAGATTAATTTGCTCATTAGTGATCAATCAATCATGCTTAATTAGTTAATTGGAATTTTATCACAATTATCACAGCAAGAACGGCTTAATATGCCAGATTAACATTACACGCAGGCTACACATTTCAGATTCTATGTGAAGTAGGATGACTAAGCAATAAACAATAAACAATAGGCAGCTATGTGTAAGTAACTATGATACCAGCTTTTTTTGGTACTGGCAGGCTGGAATATAACTGCAAGTCCTTTAGGGTGTGTTTTGCGCCCAGTGTCACGCTCGTTCTTGGCCTCCCTGGAGGGTAGCATCGCTGCGCCCCGGGTTTGTAGTTTGTGGGTTGGGTATGAGTGTTTCTTCCCGGAGGAGCGTGAGAGGGTCTTGTCGGTTGTTCGTCTCCTGGGAGGTCTGTGTGGGGCATCTGTGGTGTGAAGCTTTGCTTGCTCCCTGCTTAGGTGGGCTTGGTGCTTGCAGCTGGGGTGATTTGCAGGTGGGTCTGCTCGATGGGGCCCTGTGCACCTCCTCACTTTTTACCTTCTGCTTCCCAGATTGCGGGCTGCGGATTAGTGCTTGAGCCCTCCGGGTACTTATTTAAGGTGGTTGGTGCCGATGTCTTGGGGCCCTGTCTGAGGGTAGTACCTGAGGTGCGGGCGTCACGGGTGGTTTCCACCGTTCCTTCCAGCCTATCCAGTACTGCTGGCACATGATGTCAAACTTTTGCCGGAATCTTGCTTCCCAGCTGCTGTGGCACAGGTTGGACTGTGTTGCTTTGCCGTCGGCCATTTTAGAATAGGCCGCGTGTGTGACATCATCTCTGTTGCCGCCTAGGTGTTTGCCAAGGTGAGTACTCTCCTGGTGGGGGCCGGGATAACCCCCCTGCTGGCCCAGAGGGGAGAAGTGCGGGGCACAGACTGATCGTTGGTCTGAGTTCCCAGGTTGCCCCCGACGTAGAGACCGGCCGCATCTCCCGCCGGGTCGGTGCCAGGCCGCAGAAGAGTGGAGGTCACATCTGCTGTAGTGCACAGGTGGAGGGGTGATAATCCGCTCCGAGGTTGTACCCGCTGTGCGGGCGTAGATTAGGCATGTGGGTATAGTCAGTTTTGGGGTGTTTTACCCGTGTTAGAGTTCCTTTTTCCCCGATTTAAGGCAGGAGCTCCATCTGCCTGCGACCTGCCACAATGGCGTCCAAGCCCCGCCCCCCAAGTGTTGGCCAGTTTTAAATTGTTTAATTTCTTTTATAATCTTTTCAAGAAAGGGAACTGGATATGCATTTGGTAAATAAACATTTACCAAGATGAAAAGTTGATTTTAATCTCACACACTAAAATTATATAGCGACCCTCTGTATCCTTACTCTGATATTTAACATTTACTTTTATGGTGTTGGCCCTTATAATAGTGCTTTAGCTCACTCTGTCTATCTTTCTAGTCCTCTCTTAGCTCTCCCTGTATGATGTCATCTTCAGCAGTGCTCCTGCTACTATAACTTTAGTTTTCTATTAACTATTGCTGCTGTTATTAAACATGTCAGTTACTTCATTAGCTCTCAGTGTCACAGTACCTGCTTCAGCGTCCTGGGAGCAGGTCCTCTGTGGCTGCTGCTCTGGTGCTCCCTGCTGTCTTGATCCAGTGTCTACTGTCAGCATCAGGCCTCACGATGGTGCCACCATGGCAAGATGGCAGCCACCCCATGCATGCCCGCTCCTTGTTGCAACCAAGATGGTGACTGGTCCCAGCTTCTCCTTTGCAGCTACTGGGGGCTCTGTCTACAGGGAGGTGGGGGCTCCGCCTGCATGGAGGTGGGGGCTGGTCTGTGTCACTTTCTAGCATTTCTCAAGCTTATAAACATAAAGATGACTTGTCTCTTTCAGAAACCTCAGATAGGCCCTGCACTCCTACACATCCCAGTTCCCCTGCGGAATCACTCACCCCAGCCACTCCTGGGTCCCTGAGCCACTGACAAGCCGTAGGTGCGTCCCCTTCCTAGCAACTGCAAGGAAGGTGGAACTCTTTAGGCTCTTATCCGCCCAGTCACTGGCGTACATACCGCGGTCGCAGGTGTCACAGCTGCGCTGGGCCCGGCCCTCCAGGGGGCCTGGCCGCCCTGCGATCGGGTATGTACGCCAGTATGCCAGCCTGTTCTCCTGGGGGGCCCAGGAGCTGGCCACCTCAGGGCCCCCCGAGGCTGTCAGTGTGCGGGTGCACGAAGGAGCATTCTCCCCTGAGCGCTCTTTGCCCAGCCCCCTTGCGCGCACCGCACTGATGCCGGAGCCGAAATATGACGTCATTCCTGTTCCGGCATCAGTAAGCGGCGCGTGAGGGGAGAATGCTCCCTCGCATGCCCGCAGTGACCGGCCGCCCAGCAGCACCACTGGATCCCAGGGAATCCCCTCAGCACTCCCAAAGGTAGGGAGGCTGGGGGGATGCAATTTATATAAAAAAAATATGAATGTGTGTGTGTGTATATGTGTGTTAGCGTGTGTGTGAATTGTTGTGTGTCAGTGTGTGTGTGTCTGTTACTGAGTGTGTTAGTTGTGTGTTTGTGTGTGTCTGCTAGTGTGTCAGTGAGTGTTTTAGTTTGTGTGTGTTACTGTGTGTGTTAGTTTGTGTGTGTCTGTTATTGAGTGTGTGTCTGCTAGTGAGGGTCAGTGTGTGTGTTACTGTGTGTGCCTGTTACTGAGCATGTTACTGAGTGTGTGTGTCTGTTTGTCAGTGAGTGTGTATGTATGTGTGTCTGTCAGTAAATGTGTGTGTCTGTTAGCTAGTGTGTATGCGTCTGTTCATGAGAGTGTGTATGTGTGTGGTCAAAACCCCTTCAGCACTAACCTTTCTCCAGCGCCGGGCTCCCTTGTGTCTGGAGAAATTGCCATTTCTCCAGGCTAGGACTCTCAAAGCTGTTTGTAGTTGTTAGCAACTTTGTTTGTTACAATACAGGGATGACCAGTAGGTCAATATTACAGTTTTATATCAAAAAATGTTTAAGTGATATTAAACAACTAAATAAATCCATATTCGATACACCCTGATGGTCCAGTGGGGCTGGGTATTTGGTCTGGTGTGTACCTCCCAAGACTGCAGACCATAAATAACTATCTCGGGAGCTCCAGTACTTGCAATGTCAATATTGTCATGGTAACCTGCAGCAATGCTCTGTCCCAAGCTTGGGAGACAGCTGGCAAAGGTCCAGACCAGAAGCTGAATTCACAAAAGTATAATTAAAGGGACACTATAGTCACCAGAACAACTACAGCTTATTGAATTTGTTCTGGTAAGTAGAATCATTACCTTCAGGCTTTTTGCTGTAAACACTGTCTTTTCAGAGAAAATGCAGTGTTTACATCACAGCCTAGTGATAACTTCACTGGCCACTCCCCAGATGGCTGTTAGAGATCCTTCCTGGGTCATGGCTACCTAACTGGTTAGGTCTGCTGAATTATTTCTTTTAATTTTTTTTTTTCAATTTGTTTTGTTACGATTTTATCAGCCCTATTTTCTTTGTGGTAAAATTTCCTTTTAAGGCGGTCTAAATTTTTAAGTCCTATCCAGTTCTAGTTGTTTGATCTTGCTTGAAATGTCTTTAAGGTTTTTTTGAATTGCAGGAGTAAAGTTGTTTTTAATTTCTTGAGAAAGATTATAAACTGTATATACAGCTCCGTTAAAGAAGCACCTCTCGCTTTGATTTGATTCGATTTTAATTTGATATGACCTCTAGTAACTGCTTTGACCACCGGACTGTGGTGTATATGAGCTCCTATGTGGAGTTCTCTTGAAAAACATTTTTTTTATTATGTTACGTATATATTCTTGGTTTAGTTCGTTTTTAAGAATATAGTCATCTAGTCGCCATGTAGTTCTAGATGTTGCTTTTGGTGTATCATTTAGTTCTAAAATTACCAAACTATGGTTTGACCACACATTTTCTTTTATGTATATCCTTTTGGTGTTACTCACTATTGAAGAGGTCAAGTTGAGAGAAAGATACTGTAGATGTATTTTGGAGAAGTGTATACAATCTTTTTCACAAGTATGATAAACTCTCCATATATATCGGCCAGATTTGCTTCGTTTATACATTTGTTTAATTCTTTTGATTGTTTTGATTTAGAAACATGCTAGAGCTTCAAGGGTTAAGACAGTACATTTGGTATCTATATGCTAGATTCAGATAAATTAAATAAACAGCTATCATAAGGCTCTAGCAATGTGTTAGTCAGGTTGCTTCCCCAGGAGGTTCTCAGGGTTGTAGGATAAATTGTAAATCAAAAGTGCAAGTGTTGTGCCTAATCATTAAATTCATGAAGCACCAATATCCAAAAAGCAATAACCCAGGTCGGAATGAGTATCTTGGGCTATAGGAAAAAGAAACCACACAGAGACCAAGTTGCAGATAAGAATTCACATCACACGTTATTGTCCACAAGGGGACCCAATACAGAGTAAGCTTAACTCTCATTAAGTAGTTGCATGCATTCACTTCAAAACTGCTTAGTATCTAGATATATCAGCTTAAGTATACATCACCATTAGAGGGGCTTGGTTGTGTCCTCACTGCATGACTGGGGGAACTCTGACAGTCAGGCTTGGAGGGACCCTCTCTGGGAACAGCAGAGACCAGCAACACGCGTCCGCATTACATGTGGGTAGTTCTCCAAGTGAGTGCCAAGTTTCTCCGTCTTTTATACCTTTTACCAAGTTTGTAACTTTTCCAAGATTTCTTATCAGTGCAGTCCAGCATGTATCTTGTCATGCGCATTAAGTAATCAGTATGGTTGATCAGGCCAGTTATAACCACCCAAGGCCCATGCCAGACACATGCGGTATCTTATTCTATCTTTGTCCCTACTCTTATCTTTCTACACATTGTTGGCACCAGATCCCTCTTTTCAGCACGTGGGCCTTTTTGGATATTGGCCAGACATGCTATGGAATATTTTATGCAATGTCATCTTAATTGAATTTCTTAGTGCGACACAGTTTAATTTCTTAGTGCGACACAGTTTAAGTATTTTATGCAATGTCATCTTAGTTGAATTTCTTAGTGCGACACAGTTTAAGCTAAGTGCCATCTTAACTATCTATAATAGATTAATTTGCTCATTAGTGATCAATCAATCATGCTTAATTAGTTAATTGGAATTTTATCACAATTATCACAGCAAGAACGGCTTAATATGCCAGATTAACATTACACGCAGGCTACACATTTCAGATTCTATGTGAAGTAGGATGACTAAGCAATAAACAATAAACAATAGGCAGCTATGTGTAAGTAACTATGATACCAGCTTTATTTGGTACTGGCAGGCTGGAATATAACTGCAAGTCCTTTAGGGTGTGTTTTGCGCCCAGTGTCACGCTCGTTCTTGGCCTCCCTGGAGGGTAGCATCGCTGCGCCCCGGGTTTGTAGTTTGTGGGTTGGGTATGAGTGTTTCTTCCTGGAGGAGCGTGAGAGGGTCTTGTCGGTTGTTCGTCTCCTGGGAGGTCTGTGTGGGGCGTCTGTGGTGTGAAGCTTTGCTTGCTCCCTGCTTAGGTGGGCTTGGTGCTTGCAGCTGGGGTGATTTGCAGGTGGGTCTGCTCGATGGGGCCCTGTGCACCTCCTCACTTTTTACCTTCTGCTTCCCAGATTGCGGGCTGCGGATTAGTGCTTGAGCCCTCCGGGTACTTATTTAAGGTGGTTGGTGCCGATGTCTTGGGGCCCTGTCTGAGGGTAGTACCTGAGGTGCGGGCGTCACGGGTGGTTTCCACCGTTCCTTCCAGCCTATCCAGTACTGCTGGCACATGATGTCAAACTTTTGCCGGAATCTTGCTTCCCAGCTGCTGTGGCACAGGTTGGACTGTGTTGCTTTGCCGTCGGCCATTTTAGAATAGGCCGCGTGTGTGACATCATCTCTGTTGCCGCCTAGGTGTTTGCCAAGGTGAGTACTCTCCTGGTGGGGGCCGGGATAACCCCCCTGCTGGCCCAGAGGGGAGAAGTGCGGGGCACAGACTGATCGTTGGTCTGAGTTCCCAGGTTGCCCCCGACGTAGAGACCGGCCGCATCTCCCGCCGGGTCGGTGCCAGGCCGCAGAAGAGTGGAGGTCACATCTGCTGTAGTGCACAGGTGGAGGGGTGATAATCCGCTCCGAGGTTGTACCCGCTGTGCGGGCGTAGATTAGGCATGTGGGTATAGTCAGTTTTGGGGTGTTTTACCCGTGTTAGAGTTCCTTTTTCCCCGATTTAAGGCAGGAGCTCCATCTGCCTGCGACCTGCCACAATGGCGTCCAAGCCCCGCCCCCCAAGTGTTGGCCAGTTTTAAATTGTTTAATTTCTTTTATAATCTTTTCAAGAAAGGGAACTGGATATGCATTTGGTAAATAAACATTTACCAAGACGAAAAGTTGATTTTAATCTCAAACACTAAAATTATATAGCGACCCTCTGTATCCTTACTCTGATATTTAACATTTACTTTTATGGTGTTGGCCCTTATAATAGTGCTTTAGCTCACTCTGTCTATCTTTCTAGTCCTCTCTTAGCTCTCCCTGTATGATGTCATCTTCAGCAGTGCTCCTGCTACTATAACTTTAGTTTTCTATTAACTATTGCTGCTGTTATTAAACATGTCAGTTACTTCATTAGCTCTCAGTGTCACAGTACCTGCTTCAGCGTCCTGGGAGCAGGTCCTCTGTGGCTGCTGCTCTGGTGCTCCCTGCTGTCTTGATCCAGTGTCTACTGTCAGCATCAGGCCTCACGATGGTGCCACCATGGCAAGATGGCAGCCACCCCATGCATGCCCGCTCCTTGTTGCAACCAAGATGGTGACTGGTCCCAGCTTCTCCTTTGCAGCTACTGGGGGCTCTGTCTACAGGGAGGTGGGGGCTCCGCCTGCATGGAGGTGGGGGCTGGTCTGTGTCACTTTCTAGCATTTCTCAAGCTTATAAACATAAAGATGACTTGTCTCTTTCAGAAACCTCAGATAGGCCCTGCACTCCTACACATCCCAGTTCCCCTGCGGAATCACTCACCCCAGCCACTCCTGGGTCCCTGAGCCACTGACAAGCCGTAGGTGCGTCCCCTTCCTAGCAACTGCAAGGAAGGTGGAACTCTTTAGGCTCTTATCCGCCCAGTCACTGGCGTACATACCGCGGTCGCAGGTGTCACAGCTGCGCTGGGCCCGGCCCTCCAGGGGGCCTGGCCGCCCTGCGATCGGGTATGTACGCCAGTATGCCAGCCTGTTCTCCTGGGGGGCCCAGGAGTTGGCCACCTCAGGGCCCCCCGAGGCTGTCAGTGTGCGGGTGCACGAAGGAGCATTCTCCCCTGAGCGCTCTTTGCCCAGCCCCCTTGCGCGCACCGCACTGATGCCGGAGCCGAAATATGACGTCATTCCTGTTCCGGCATCAGTAAGCGGCGCGTGAGGGGAGAATGCTCCCTCGCATGCCCGCAGTGACCGGCCGCCCAGCAGCACGACTGGATCCCAGGGAATCCCCTCAGCACTCCCAAAGGTAGGGAGGCTGGGGGGATGCAATTTATATAAAAAAAATATGAATGTGTGTGTGTGTATATGTGTGTTAGCGTGTGTGTGAATTGTTGTGTGTCAGTGTGTGTGTGTCTGTTACTGAGTGTGTTAGTTGTGTGTTTGTGTGTGTCTGCTAGTGTGTCAGTGAGTGTTTTAGTTTGTGTGTGTTACTGTGTGTGTTAGTTTGTGTGTGTCTGTTATTGAGTGTGTGTCTGCTAGTGAGGGTCAGTGTGTGTGTTACTGTGTGTGCCTGTTACTGAGCATGTTACTGAGTGTGTGTGTCTGTTTGTCAGTGAGTGTGTATGTATGTGTGTCTGTCAGTAAATGTGTGTGTCTGTTAGCTAGTGTGTATGCGTCTGTTCATGAGAGTGTGTATGTGTGTGGTCAAAACCCCTTCAGCACTAACCTTTCTCCAGCGCCGGGCTCCCTTGTGTCTGGAGAAATTGTCATTTCTCCAGGCTAGGACTCTCAAAGCTGTTTGTAGTTGTTAGCAACTTTGTTTGTTACAATACAGGGATGACCAGTAGGTCAATATTACAGTTTTATATCAAAAAATGTTTAAGTGATATTAAACAACTAAATAAATCCATATTCGATACACCCTGATGGTCCAGTGGGGCTGGGTATTTGGTCTGGTGTGTACCTCCCAAGACTGCAGACCATAAATAACTATCTCGGGAGCTCCAGTACTTGCAATGTCAATATTGTCATGGTAACCTGCAGCAATGCTCTGTCCCAAGCTTGGGAGACAGCTGGCAAAGGTCCAGACCAGAAGCTGAATTCACAAAAGTATAATTAAAGGGACACTATAGTCACCAGAACAACTACAGCTTATTGAATTTGTTCTGGTAAGTAGAATCATTACCTTCAGGCTTTTTGCTGTAAACACTGTCTTTTCAGAGAAAATGCAGTGTTTACATCACAGCCTAGTGATAACTTCACTGGCCACTCCCCAGATGGCTGTTAGAGATCCTTCCTGGGTCATGGCTGCCTAACATGCATCCAAACATTCAGTATCTCCTCCCTCTGCATTCAGACACTGAACTTTCCTCATAGATATGCATTGATTCAATTCATATCTATGAGGAGATGCTGATTGGCCAGGGCTGTGTTTGAATTGTGCTGGCTCTGCCCCTGATCTGCCTCTTTGTCAATCTCAGCCAATCCTATGGGGACGCATTGTGATTGGATCAGGCTACCACTTCTGATGATGTCAGCAGACTGCTTGTTTTATTTTAGGCAAACAGCATGCATATCTACAGCTTCTGGCTTGAATACAGTAAGATTTTGCTATATTAAGGAGGCATGAGGGGCCCAGGGGTCTAGATGGTGGTTTTAACACTATAGGGTCAGGAATACATGTTTGTTTTCCTCACCCTATAGTGATCCTTTAAAGAAAATCTCAGTGCATTGTAATTCATGACCTATACTAATTTAATACAATATTTAGGTTTATACTTATGGGAAAGCTGTAACAGTAGCCTAATGTAACATCCAATATCAATATAAATATTATATTTACATACCACTGGTCTGTGTGTTTTTTGTGTGCATTTCAAAATAATTAACCTTATAAGAGGGTCATCATTTTGTGTGTGGGAGTGCGTGGCACTGCAATGAGTTGCACTAGATGATAAATTAATATTTTCCATCAATACTAACTAGTAAATTAAGCACAACATAACAGAGCTTGACTTCCGAAGCCGTAAATATCTCTCAGTTTCTGGTGCCTGCATTTTTGTTTGTGTACCTGGTACATAGAAAAAAAAATCTTACTTGTTACAGTCTCAGTTTAGGAAGCTTCCCTGTTGTTACTATTCTAGTTACAGACAGCCCGAAGTGAAATCACTGTGCCTGTGTTCATTATCACACTCTGCTTGTTGAGTACAATTTACAGGAAATTGCTTAAATTCAAATCTATGGGAGCTACTCTTAAATGTCATTCTTGAATAGTAAACTGTTTGGGGAAAATTGATCATTATGTTTCTTTAAAGGTCGATATGCCCATTTATCAACAATACAAAAATCAAATTACTTCCAGCTTACAATGAAATGTTAATTTCCTCTTCAGTAAAAAAGAATGAAAGAGTGTGGGTGAGTTTTGTAAACATTTGCTGGCCTCATCTTACTCTGGTTACAAAGCAAATATTGATAGGATCGGTACAAGGATTTTTGCAATTTTTAGACAAAATGTAAGTTTTCCCGTCCACCATATCCACATGCTCTCTGTCTAACTATGACCCTACTTGTCTACATCCCCCCAGTTTATTTCTATTATTTATCTTTCCTTATCGCAACCTGAATTTTTTCTCTCCCACAAGTTTTTCAAACCTTATTTCCTATTTTTCACCCTAATTCCTCCAGTCTCCCCAATCTCCAGTTTCTGTATTCACATATTACAGCAAAGTTTCTTTAACAGTTTACTGTTAAGATCTCTCAGATCAGTTGTGTGATCACTTATGACAACGTCTTGTACAAAACTGTGAATGGAGATGTCAGAAAAATTGAAAGAAGCAACACTGCAACTACTATACATTTATGTATCAATTTCATTAATTTTGAATAATATACTTTATGATATATACAGCAAAAGGTAACACAATACAACCAATCTGACATTCCATAATATTTTACAATTATTGTGTACATGTAAAGTTTAAAGTGAAATAGCTACAATAAATATCATAATATAACTTGTCCAACATATTAGGTAGTGTTTGCACTCAATTACTCGGTGGTGCTGGTATTTAAGAGGTATCCCTCTACTATAACCTCCAAATTAGTGAAAATCAAAATACAAATAAATAAAATACCGCACTCATTAATATTGTTTCAAAAATGAAAAAGGTAGAAGTAATATAGTTATACCAAATTTAATATATATACAATCCAAGATTGATATCTATTCATACAAAAAAATATATAGGATGATCTCAACCAAAATTTGAAAATTCATCTGTATACTGCTCCAACCATTATACAAAACAATGTGTACTAGTAGTCAGTCCTGCGAAATGTATTAAATAGGAGATTGCTAATCCAGAATATATCTCAAAATACATATATACACAATCACAACTCTAATAAAGGACAGACTGTCCAGTCAATCCTGTGAAATATATATAGTTAAAGTAACAAGTGCAAAACCTGCCTCTAAATTCATGTATGTACACATTTGAGAGTCATTCAACAAATCCGATCTCTGTATAGACATCAACCACTAAGTAAATATAGAAGTAGTGTCAGTGGTAATATATATAAACGAGCAAACAGATAAATATACTGTTCAAGCATAAAGGTCAATCCTAAATCAATGCCATGGATCAGAAACTTGTATCACAACATATAGATCTGTATATAGTTCTGTAACATCACAAAGTCCTGGTGGATCGAAATCCTTGCAAGGATAGAAAAAGGAAAAAGATGAAAAATAGAAAAAATGTATGGGAAAAACCACCACATAGAAAAATTAATTGTATGAAAAAAAAGAAAAAACGAAAAATATAATAAGAAAAAATAATAAGAAAAAAAGAGTCCTGTGCAAAAGTCACTATATACACGTATAGTATTCTTATGGGTGGATCTCACCGCTAAATGGGTAACACTTCCAACTCCATGATACTGCCGTCACTCCTGCGTTGTAATGAGCTGTCCTGGACAATACTAATGAAGTGAAGGGCTCTCTGTTATGGAAGTTGTTTTACGAATTCCTCGTGATGATTCCTACAGTCAGATGAGTGTCGATCAGCTGGATAAAGATACCGGTCCACTGATTGAATTCCTCGGGCTGCGCGCTCGGGACAAACCATCCCTTCAATGGCCCTGGTTTCTCTGCTGAGTCAGAGACTTTTAAATGCCGAATCCGGCGGTAAAACACAGCGTCCACTTCCGTGTGGACGTGATGACGTCATCCTAATACAAAACGCCAAATAAACTTTATTGTCCTTGTAACAACGGTGTAGCAAACACCAAATGTAACATATAAGATGTAACACTAATGTCAATTAGGGACGTCATCCACAATTAAAAGTAAACTTTATTGACCTTAATGTAAAAAAGCCACAGTGTGTAGAGAATTGATCTAACACTGACAGTAAATAGACAGTATTGTGAATACTGGGTTATTTAAATAAAGGGAAGAAACCCTCACTAATTCCAATGTAAAATGTTATACAACTAATAACCATTTGTCTCAGAATGCCTAAAGGAGCTCCTTATAAGTAACAGAGAACTATTGTACTGAATTGGTAACATACCATAGCTAAATTATGCACACGTAGCAGAGTGTTAGGGGTGATATTCAAAACGAATTCATGGCTGAACAAATCTTTATTTATTTGTTAATTATATATTTGAAAATTTTATAAATTTTATAAATTTTATAAAAAATTATTATAAAAATGTGAAGGTATCTTTAAATTAACTCAAATGAAAATGTATACAATTATTTACTCACCGACCTTGAGGTGTATCCCCTTGTCTCGGGATATCCTAGGTGAGGGACCCTGGAGGAATACAGCCAGGTAGCGGACCCACCTGGGTCAAAAGATAGCCGAAAAAGAGAATCGGACCAAACAAAATGGTCTGTTGGGAGCACTGTAGAGAGCACAAGGTATACATTAGCCCAAAGATAAAGAAAACTGATGAATCTTCACAGAAAATGTTTCAAGTCGTAATCTTCATTAAGTCCTGAGGGTGACAGTGTTTCTAGGATACTAATCCATTTAGTCTCCCTCTGCATAAGTACCTTTTGTCTATCCCCACCTCTCCTCAGAGGGGGTATTCTGTCAATGACTTGAAATCTTAATTGGTTGACCGCATGGCCCTGTGTCTTAAAGTGTCTTGCTACTGGGGCCTCACTGGTCCCCCGTTGTAGGGCTACCCTGATGCTTCTCTTGTGCTCCCCTATCCGCTCTTTGACAGGTCTGATGGTCTCCCCCACATATAGATATCCACACGGACATTTGAGGATATATACCACAAAGTCTGAATTGCAGGTGTAATAACCATTTACATTAAATTTTCTCCCTGATCGGGGATGGACAAAATACTCACCCTTAATCACACTGCTACAATGTGAGCACCCTAGACAGGGGAAAGTACCTTTCTTTGGTGCCGAAAAGAATGTGGTCTGCCTCTTAGAGCTGCCAATGTCAGATTTGACTAGTAAATCTCTTAAATTAGGAGCCCGTTTATATGAAAAAAGTGGTGGATTCTGAAATTCTAGGGGGAGTTGTTTATCTCCCGCAAAAAGTTGCCAATGTTTCATAATTACTTTTCGTATATCTCTGTTGATCGGGGTGTAAGGAGATATGAAAGCTATCCTGTCCATCTTATTCTGTCTAGAGGGACAGTATAGAACCTCTTGTCGATTAAGAAGTTGGACCTTTTCTTTTTGTGCCTGTACGCTTTGTGTTGGGTAACCCCTATCAATAAATTTTTTAGAAATAAAATCCAATCCTGTCGGTACTTTCTCCTCTTGTGAGATTATTCTCCTCACTCTCAGTAGCTGACTGAATGGTAACCCTTTCTTTAGGTGCGTAGGGTGATAGCTGTCATGTAATAGTAAGTTATTTCTATCGGTAGGTTTAATGTAGAGGTCGCTACATAGCTGGTTGTCCAATCGATAGACTTGGACATCTAAGAATGGAACTGTTATCCTATCGCACTCCATAGTGAATTTAATAAAAGGGTCTTGCTCATTAAGTGAATTGAAGAAATCCTGCAGATGGGCTCTAGTGCCGCTCCAACACACGAACACATCGTCAATATAGCGCCTCCACACCAAACAATTCGTGTAGAGAGGATGATTGTAAATGCACGTCTCTTCCATATGGTTCATATAGATGTTGGCGTATGTTGGAGCGACATTAGAACCCATGGCCGTACCCTTAATCTGTTTGTAATAACTATCACCAAACATAAAATAATTCTCCGTCAGGATGAATGTCAATAAATCTGTTATATATTTTCTGGTGTCTCCTTGTTGTACAAGACTCAAATCCTTATCTAATGTCCAATTTACGGCCTCTACTCCTCTCTTATGGTCAATCGAAGTGTACAACGATTGCACATCCATTGTCACCAGCCAGAAGTCTCCTTCAGGCACTACTATATTGTCCAACATTCTAAGGAAAGACGTAGTGTCCTTGATATAAGATTTTTGTGTTGACACATATTTAATGAGAAATTTGTCTAAAATTTCGGCTGGTTGTTGTAATAAGGACCCTGTCCCACTGACTATGGGTCTGCCCGGTGGAAATAAGGGATTTTTATGAATCTTGGGCAAGGTGTAAAACACCGGAATTATTGGATGTTTAATATTCATGTATCTGTACTCCCCCTCCGAGATGATGCCTTTGGATAATGCCTTTTTGTTCAACACATCTAATGTGTTTTTCAAAGTATGTGTGGGGTCTTGTGAAATGGGTAAGTAATTATTAGTATCCCTCAACTGTGTTTCTATTTCCTTAACGTAATATGAACGATCCATTATGACCAAGGCACCTCCCTTATCAGCCGGTTTGATCATAATGGATTTATCCATTTTAAGGTTGTTAATATTTGACCAATCTTGTTGTGTGAAATTGATGTTACTTTTTTTAGCTCTGTTTGTATGATTATATTTTTTCCTAAGTTTCCACACATCTCTCTTTACTAAGTTGGTAAATATTTCAATTGAGGAATTGACATTGTGAGGAGTAAAAGTGCTCTTAGGTTTCAGACCTGTGTTCAATGAGAGTGTCAGTTCCTGTTCTCCATGAGTCGGCCGTGCGAGAGTGTGGTCTGTATCTCCTTCTTCCTGTAATAGTGTTTGTGATGTATTAGTCAAGGGATTAAACTTTCTCAATGTTCCAGCTTGTCTGGCTGCCGTATCTGAAGTATAGGTATCTGTAGAAAAAAAGGACCGTAATTTTAGCTGACGGAAGAATTTATATAAGCTAACATCATATTCATACCAATGAATTTTAGGAGTGGGAATGAAGGAGAGCCCTTTATTAAGAGTGTTTTCTTCATCTAATGTAAGTTGCCTACCCGATATATTGTGTATCAGGGACGGCGTCTGGATGGAAGAAGATTCCCTTTCTTTCTCTGGGTCGCACCTCTTGTTGTGACCCCCCCTCCTGATTGGTCTTCGTATCGTGTGTCCCTCTCTAAAAAAGTGGGTCTGGATGATGAGGAAACCGAGGAGGAGGATGTATCTCCCTCCGTGTCTGAACGCCATCTGCGTGCTTGTCTATCCCTGTTAGGTCTGTACTGTCTGTTGTCTGTCTTTTGATACCAGGTATAAACCTGTTCCCTCTGATAGTCTACTGCGTCTCTGTGAAATTTTTTCTTTTTGTATTCTTCTGTCTCCCTCTGATACTCCTTTAGTTTTTCTTCAATTTGTTTTTTAAGGGTATCTAAATCTGTTTGTGCTGTCACGGCCTCTAGTTCCTGTTCCACTGTTGCTATTTCCTTAATCAATTTAACCAATTCTTTCTGTAAGGACTCTATGGTCAATACCATTAGATCAACGGAACATTTGTTCAAAATCTTATACCAGGTATTACAGTGTTCAATATTATCTTTACAAAGTGTTGGATGTAACCTCACTCTGAGCCCTCTCGGGATTCTTTTTTGTCTTAGATATTCGCCAAGAGTGCTAATGTGTAATTCCCAGCTTACTTTTCTCTTCAAGTATCGTTCTAATTTATTAGCTAGTCCTCGTTCATTGTCATTAGTCAGAAATTCTTTTGCTCCTCTGAGTGCTGATGTTATTCGGTTAATGTCTCCCTCAGTATATGCGAAAGTCGCCATAGACAAATTTCAAAAAAAGGGAATCATCAATTTAACAAGAAAAAAAGATTTAATAAAAATTTGAATTTTTTAGAAAGAACTCTGTTCTCTATCCCCCTCTGGAGATTCAGTAACGGTGCTAAAACACTGAGGAAAAAAATTAAATATACAACATATTAGGTAGTGTTTGCACTCAATTACTCGGTGGTGCTGGTATTTAAGAGGTATCCCTCTACTATAACCTCCAAATTAGTGAAAATCAAAATACAAATAAATAAAATACCGCACTCATTAATATTGTTTCAAAAATGAAAAAGGTAGAAGTAATATAGTTATACCAAATTTAATATATATACAATCCAAGATTGATATCTATTCATACAAAAAAATATATATATATATTTTTTTGTATGAATAGATATCAATCTTGGATTGTATATATATTAAATTTGGTATAACTATATTACTTCTACCTTTTTCATAATATAACTTGTGCAGTAGAACATTTTGATATGTAGAGAACCAATTTTATAAGACAGAAGTTTATGGCATGACAGGAGGCTTTATATTTGCTTTAATTTTTTTTACTCAAACCTCCATGCAGCAAAGAAATAGTTAACATAGTAAGATGAAAAACAACCAATCACATAGAAGGTATCATTAACAAGGGATAATGAAGCCTCTTTATTTGCTGCTTGCCTCCCAGGTGAGTCTACTCCAATTATACTGCTATTAAATTGTATTTATATCTTCTATTTTTCCTTTTTACTTAATTGTTCTATATTCTCCCATTTGTGCTGGGATTATTTTTCCCTTGTTTTTTTCTACTTCATTTATTTTCTTCCTTACACCTTGTATTTTATTGTTTTGTAACCGCAGCTGGTACCCCTATTTACCACTATAACGTCTTAAAGCATAGAACTTAGCAGGGCAAACCATACAGATATCTTAGCCATCATTTTATATAGTCAGTAAGAGAGCCTCTATTTACAATATATAAATCATTGAGAATACAATATAAAATAAGGATTGTATTGGAAGCAATAAAGTTTTGTCTTTTTAGATATTTATTATATAAAAATTTAAATATAGACCTATAAAATCCATTACAATAATTTATAGCAGAGTTTATAAGATACAACTCTATGCTTGCAATATCATTAAAATAGAATAACATACCCTCTTGAACATGTCAACATCTCTTAGTCATTATAATATGGAGCGACAGTGTCTCTGTCTCCAAATCTCTCCTCTGTGTCTTAACATTTAAAAGGTACACATATTTATATCTTAGATGTTCATTTTAGGACCTCTCTTAACTTGGCAAAGATACAAGGCCATAACTAAAATGTAAGTGCACACGTCATGGGAAATTCCCTGACTTGGGACAAGATGGCTTCCTAAAGTCTGATGATGTAGCATAGCCTTGAAGATGTTATTGCATTACTTGTTTTGTATTAAGCTAAGACGAATTGGCGTACACATATTATGCACTGAAAGTAGGTTAGAGGTTATTGGCTAAAGAAACATGTATGAAAAACAATATGTTCCACTTCTGATACCTTGTCAGTTTGCAATATCTCTTTTAGACAAAGTACACAGTTTAAGAAATACAACATTTCATTCTAAAACTTGTAATATTTGCATTTGCCCATAACAGCTTCATTCCTCCTCCCGACCCGACTTTCTGTGGTCGGCCCATGAGTGCTTGGTGTCTTTACCTCCGGTTCCCCTCCTACACTATTCTTTCCACACCGCCCGGTTTAAAAAACAAAAAAAACAAACAAAAAAATGGTGGTATTTACTTTCCACAGCCCACGTCTCACAGGACTCCGCAGCATGTCTACCCTGTTTCCTCCTACTCGCGTCTCACAGTGACGCTCAGCTCCTCCCTCTCCCTTACTCGCGGAGTCCACTTTAAACATCTTTTTGCGTTCCACACTTTCCCGGCGGTTTTTCATCCACTTACACTCTTGCGACCTGGTGGTACATGATCAGTTTCATGAATCCTTCTACTTCAGATCTGTCTAGGGTAAGTTTTACTCCTTTATTTTACGGTGCTTGTTTTTTCTCCGTAACTATTTAAGGATCCTATAGTGATTATCCTCTCCTTTATTTTACAGATTGCAAAGGTTCTCCCTCCAATTCCCCTGTCACCTAATCCTATTATTCTGACATTATTTAAATAAACTTGCTTGCATCTATTATTGTGGGTGGCCTCTGCTGTGGGTGACCCCCACCATATTATTATTTTGCCTGTACCTTACATTACTTTTTCTGTCTGCCTTTATTATACTACCAAAAAATTATTCCAAAGGTGACCCCCCCATTCCTACTGATATTGAGAATATAGAAAATTGTGTGGCTTACCCCACTCTAACCTGTTTAGTGGCTAACACCCACTTTATATATACATCCTGTTCCAAAGCAAATGATATTTTTGCTCATTTACCTAAATTGATGTAAATAACAGTCAGCATAATTCTCATGTTATCAACTATTAAGAGTACAATTCTAATTTTATTGAACAAACCTCCTAATGATAACAGTATTTTTTTAAACCTAAAAAACTTACAATGCACTGTTCCAAATTATTATGCACAGTAAGTTTCAAAACACTTTATAGGTTGTAGAGAACTAAAAAAAATGTAATTTGTTGTGTTTGCAGCATATTTACTGAAATCAAAAGCTATTTCAATCAAACTTATAACAATATTTTAACTTTTTAAACATTTTAACAGGTCACTTTACATTTTAACATAGGGCCCCTTATTTGATAGCAGCTTCACAAGTCTTGCATCCATTGAACTTGTGAGTTTTTGGACAGTTTCTGCTTGAATTTGTTTGCAAGATGTCAGAATAGCGTCCCAGAGCTGCTATTTGGATGTAAACTGCCACCCACCCTCATAGATATTTTGCTTGAGGATGCTCCAAAGGTTCTCAATAGGATTGAGGTCAGGGGAGGATGGAGGCCACACCATGAATTCTCTCCATTTATCCCCATAGCAGCCATTGATGCAGAGGTATTCTTTGCAGCATGAGATGGTGCATTGTCATGCATGCAGATGATTTTTTTACGGAAAGCATAGTTCTTCCTTCTGTACCAGGGAAGAAAGTGGTCAGTCAGAAACTCCACATACTTTGCAGAGGTCATCTTTACACCTTTGGGTACCCTAAAGGGGCCGACCAGCTCTCTTCCCATGATTCCGGCCCAAAACATGACTCCACCACCGCCTTGCTGACGTTGCAGCCTTGTTGGAACAGGGTGGCCGTCCACCAACCATCCACTACTCCATCCATCTGGACCATTCAGGGTTGCACGGCACTCATCAGTGAACAGAACTATTTGAAAATTAGTCTTCATGTATTTTTCTGCCCAATGCAGCCATTTCTGCTTGTGAGCATTGGTTAGTGGTGGCCGAATAGAAGGTTTATGCACAGTTGCAAGACTCTGGAGGACTCTACACCTTGATGTCCGTGGGACTCCAGAGGCACCAGCAGCTTCAAATATATGTTTGCTGCTATGTAATTGTATTTTAGCAGCTGCTCTCTTGATCCGATACATTGATCTGGCAGAAATCTTCCTGAATGTACCTTTATCTGCACGAACCTGTCTGTGCTCTGAATCAGCCACGAATCTCTTAATAGTGCGATAATCATGCTTAAGTTTTCGTGAAATATCTAATGGTTTCATACCTCGTCCAAAGCATTGAACTATTTAATTCTTTTCAGCAGCAGAGAGATCCTTTTTCTTCCTCATATTGCATGAAAATGGTACTTTGCTTAATAATGTGGAACACCCTCCTTTAGTAGTTTTTCCTTAAATTGGGCTCACCTGGCAATCTAATTATCACGTGTCCGAGATTGTTTTCAGTTATCAAAAGAGCCCTGAGACACAATGCCATCCATGAGTTAAACTGAAAAACTAAATATTTAATCTTTGCGACACTTAAATAGAATTTGCATAATAATTTGGAACAGGGTGTATATTTGGTATACCTCTGGGATTTTTCTCATGTACCGTCAGTTAGGGTGGCCCCCAACTGATTCCGGGCAAAACCCGATTGCAGTGTATCTCACCACTGATACCTGGCTGACCCATTTGGTGCACTAAATATCACATTTATATTCATTTATATAATCAATTTCTAACATTGATACTATGTCTGACCTACCAGATGCCTCTATTCCGGCCGAACTTAAAGCCTGGCTTTTTTCTGTTATTGCAGAATCCATACCTAAGGCCCAAGCTGCCCTACAGGAACAGCCTATTCCTGTCCCCAAGGCAACATTACAACGCCTCATGCTTGATCAATCTGATCATGAGGGTGCTCCCTGCAAACGCCCTTGAAAGGGTGACAGCGCTTCAGCTGGCAAAGGCAAGGCGCTGGCTAAGGCTCCTAGATTTGCACATTCTTCCCTACAATGGCTTCCAGACCTAAACCCTTTAAAGGGCTCTATGTCACACGGTCTGCAGATCATGGACGAGTATAATGCTGGCTATTCTGATGACGACCTTCCCTTCGATAACAGAGCTATCGCTCCTTCCCAATATGTCATAGAGACTATCATTGATGTCCTCACCCAGTGCGCCAAATTAAAGTTGCTCTCACACCTAAATTTGACCCTATTCTGGTCACATTTCTTACTTAATCAGGTAAAGACCCTCGTAAGGGCATTGAGCAAGGCTTTAATGCCATCCAAGATAAATTGCTCGATATTGCCGGGCCGCTTATTCAGATCTTCATTTTAGCTGAGGATGCTCTATCAGACAATGCAATTGACCCACGCCTTGTCCGTGAATGGGCGCAGAGGGCCCTTTGTCTATTGGGCAATGTAAATGTGGCCATATCCACAGAACGGCGTAAAGCCTTCTATATAAAATAGATGCCAAGCTAGCTGAATTGGGCTTTCGAGAGCTGGGCCCTGAGGCTAACTACCTCCTATTTGGTGAGAAATTCATCAAAGACCTTAACAAGCATGTTTCCATATTTAGCTCCCTCACTAAAGCCTAATCATCACTCCGCATAGTATTGTTACTATCGTTTATATGGGAAAGCATTCTCTGGCTACAGGCCTTGACCTACCGAGCCTTGGAACTGCAGTCAATTCCAAACAACTCCAGTGGAGGTCCACTTGGAACTGGATTGGTGGCTTCACAATATGGCACAGAAAGGCGATTTTCGTCTCACTGCCGGATCTCATCATTGAATCTGATGCCAGTCTCTCAGGATGGGGCGCCACTTGCCCGGATCTCTCCACAGGAGGACTTTGGACACCATCAGAACGTGCCTTACACATAAATTGCCTCAAATTGATTGCCGGCTCCTTTGCATCCGCATCTTTGTAAAAGACTCATACAACTGCTCACTCACTCTGAGGATGGACAATATCTCCGCTGTTCATTACGTCAGCCGTTTAGGAGGTTCCCGCTCCAATCTCCATTCGGATTTGATGAAGGAACTCTACCAATTCTGCCTGGCCAGGAACATCTCCTTTCAAGCGGAGTACTTACCAGGTCCTGACAACCTGGTGACGGACTGGTTCTCTCGTCACTGGAAAGACGCTAGCAATTGGAAACTGGACCTGCACATCTTTCATCTCCTTCACCTATCTCATGGCCCTCTACATCTGGACCTCTTCACGTCCCACCTAAATCGTCAGACTGAGGCCTTTTTCAGCTGTCTCCCAGACCCATCCTGTCAAGCAGTCGATGCATTCCTACAACCATGGCGGAGCTCAGGGGCATACACCTTTCTTCCTTTTTCACTGATCCCTCGACTTCTTCAGAAAATTAGAGTTCTCAGAGTCACAATACTTTTGATTACCCCTCTATGGAGGGCGCAATCTTGGTATCCCAGTCTGTTGGAGCTGTCTGCAGACTTTCCTCTCCTCCTTCCCTCAGGAGAATTTCCTCCTCTCCTCCTTCAAGAGCACCTTCAACTCATGGCCTGGACGATTTCAGGGAATCATTTTGAACACTGCTAGAGGATTACTATGGGATTCCTGGGCACCAGGAACTCAAGGTTCTTCCTCTCCGCTTGGCACCTATGGACTAGCTGATGTGTGGAAAGGGACATTGAGCCCTTTTCATCATCTATTGTCAACATCATGAGATTCCTATCTTCACTCGTTGACCAGGGCAAGTCCTATCAGACCATTAACCTTTTTCGTTCTGCTAGCTCCGCAGCTCATGCTCCTGTCGAAATCCTCTGTGGGCAGACATCCCCCGGTTTGTAAAAATCTACGTGGTAATAGATTGGCCAGACCTCCGGCTCCTTGATATTTCCAATTCTGGGATTTGTCTCAAGCTTTCTCCTTTTTGGGAGCTTGGCCTTACAACTCAGACCTCACGTTACGACAGCTCTCCGTTAAACTGGCCCTACTTTCCCTGCTTAGTCTCCTTCCAGAGGGTTTCCGATGTCAAAGCTTTTGACTTCCATGCTATTGTATTCACACCTGAGGATGTCCATTTTTCCATTTCATGGCGAACCAAGACTCTCTCCTCTTCCGTTTTTTACCCGTATTTCCCAGACAAACCAACACTTTGTGCGGCATGTTGCCTATGCCAATATGTCACTCTTACTACTCTGCTCTGACCCTCTTCAGGACCTCTGTTAATCTCCTACATTCGTCCCCACTGAGCAGTGTCATGTCCAATGATTGCTCATTGGATCCGATGGCTCCTTGGTCTTGCTGGTGTTGACACCTCCTTCGGGGCACATTCGGTGCGCAGAGCAGTGGTGGTCTATGCCTTTCTAGAAGGAGGCGCCCTCTCGGATATTTTATCCTCTGCTGATTGGTCTAGGGAATCTACCTTCCGTACCTTTTTACTTTCGTCTGGCTTCTCATGCCCCTTTTCCTCTTATATCTAGGCATAAAAATAGCAAATATGAAGCCTCCTTTCTTGCCATAAACTTAGGAATTATTTTAGTGCTAATGACCGAATAATCTAAATTTTATTAAAGACAGTAGGTGAATATTGTCCCACCCTTTGTTGTTTCCCTCCCTTCTTGTTAAAGGACCAATATAGGGACCCAGACCACTTCACCTCAATGAAGTGGTCTGGGTGCCAGGTGCATCTAAGTTTAACCCTGCAGCTGTAAACATAGCAGTTTCAGAGAAACTGCTATGTTTACATTAGGGTCAATCCAGTCTCTATTGACTGTCTCATTGACAGCCGCTAGAGGCGCTTCCGTGCTTCTCACTGCCGTCCATAGGAAAGCATTGAGAAATGCTTTCCTATGGACTGATTAAATGCGCAAGCGGCTCTTGCTGCGCATGCGCATTCGGCGGAAGACGTCGGAAGAGGGAGGAGGGTCCCCAGCGCCGAGGGAGCCCAGCGCTGGAGAAAGGTAAGTGTTTAACACCTTCCTCTCCCTTCAGCCTGGCGTTAGTGGGACCCTGAGGGTGGGGGGGACCTAAAGACCCTATAGAGCCAGGAAAACAAGTTTGTTTTCCTGGCACTATAGTGGTCCTTTAACTGTTGATTCTGCTTCTTTTCTGGTGGGCTCTGATTTATTTTATTAGATGTTTTGTTTTCTTCTGCTAAAAAATAGTTTCAGTTATATTGTTCATTTCCTGAGGATTGTTACTGATGTTAAGTGGTATTTATCTACTGTCTTTGAATATTGCTTGCTTATATGATTGCCAATAGAGATGTCGCGAACATAAAATTTTCCGTTCGCGAACGGCGAACGCGAATTTCCGCAAATGTTGCGAACGGGCGAACCGGGCGAACCGCCATAGACTTCAATAGGCAGGCGAATTTTAAAACCCACAGGGACTCTTTCTGGCCACAATAGTGATGGAAAGGTTGTTTCAAGGGGACTAACACCTAGACTGTGGCATGCCGGAGGGGGATCCATGGCAAAACTCCCATGGAAAATTACATAGTTGATGCAGAGTCTGGTTTTAATCCATAAAGGGTATAAATCACCGAACATTCCTAAATTGTTTGGAATAACGTGCTTTAATCGATCAGGTAGTGTAAGGGTTACGCCCGCTTCACAGTGACAGACCAAACTCCCCGTTAACGCACCGCAAACAACCGCAAACAGTCCATTTGCACAACCGCAAACTCCCCATTTGCACAAGGTTGGATACTAAGCTAGCCATGTCCCGTTCCTTGTCCTCACTGATGTCATTGAAGGTCTCTTCCTCCACCCAGCCACGTACAACACCAAGGGTCCCTGAAAGGTGACAAAAAGCCCCCTTGGATGCCTGCTGTGTTTGGTCTTCCACCTCCTCAAAGCCACCTTCCTCCTCTGACTCCTCTTCTTCAGACTCCTCTCTCTGCGTTGCCTCTCTCTGCGTTATTATAAGGTGTGTTAAGTAGTACTATTCCTATCAGTTTAATCCCTGTTACGTCCCCTATCAGGGGATGTGTATATGGCATCGATTTTAGGAACCGGGAGATGGAAAAATATGCTTGGTCGGTCCTCCTACTTCAAATTTGGGGCACTGCGCGTGCAATCTAATGTGCCACCAGATAGGAGTGGTGTGTTAAGTAGTACTATTCCTATCAGTTTAATCCCTGTTACGTCACCTATCAGGGGATGTGTATATGGCATCGATTTTAGGAACCGGGAGATGAAAAATATGCTTGGTCGGTCCTCCTACTTCAAATTTGGGGCACTGCGCGTGCAATCTAATGTGCCACCAGATAGGAGTGGTGTGTTAAGTAGTACTATTCTTATCAGTTTAATCCCTGTTACGTCCCCTATCAGGGGACGTGTATATGGCATCGATTTTAGGAACCGGGAGATGGAAAAATATGCTTGGTCGGTCCTCCTACTTCAAATTTGGGGCACTGCGCGTGCAATCTAATGTGCCACCAGATAGGAGTGGTGTGTTAAGTAGTACTATTCCTATCAGTTTAATCCCTGTTACGTCACCTATCAGGGGATGTGTATATGGCATCGATTTTAGGAACCGGGAGATGAAAAATATGCTTGGTCGGTCCTCCTACTTCAAATTTGGGGCACTGCGCGTGCAATCTAATGTGCCACCAGATAGGAGTGGTGTGTTAAGTAGTACTATTCTTATCAGTTTAATCCCTGTTACGTCCCCTATCAGGGGACGTGTATATGGCATCGATTTTAGGAACCGGGAGATGGAAAAAGATGCTTGGTTGGTCCTCCTACTTCAAATTTGGGGCACTGCGCATGTAATCTAATGTGCCACCAGATAGGAGTGGTGTGTCAAGTAGTACTATTCTTATCAGTTTAATCCCTGTTAATTCCCCAATCAGGGGACGAGTATATGGCATCGTTTTTAGGAACCGGGAGATGGAAAAAGATGCTTGGTCGGTCCTCCTACTTCAAATTTGGGGCACTGCGCGTGCAATCTAATGTGCCACCAGATAGGAGTGGTGTAGTACTATTCTTATCAGTTTAATCCCTGTTACGTCCCCCTCATCAGGCCTTTTTTAGTCGAATGTATCGCCCACTGTCAGTCCCTTCGGGATCCATCCCTCATTCATCTTAATAAAGGTGAGGTAATCTAGACTTTTTTGACCTAGGCGACTTCTCTTCTCAGTGACAAAACCTCCTGCTGCACTGAAGGTCCTTTCTGACAGGACACTTGAAGCGGGGCAGGCCAGAAGTTCTATCGCAAATTGGGATAGCTCAGGCCACAGGTCAAGCCTGCACACCCAGTAGTGAAGGGGTTCATCGCTCCTCAGAGTGTCGATATCTGCAGTTAAGACGAGGTAGTCTGCTACCTGTCGGTCGAGTTGTTCTCTGAGGGTGGACCCCGAAGGGCTGTGGCGATGCGTAGGACTTAAAAAGCTCAGCATTTCCTCCATCAACAACACGTCTGTAAAGCGTCCTGTCCTTGCCGGCGTGGTCGTGGGAGGAGGAGGATTACTTTCACCTCTTCCCCTGTTAGATTCCCGTTGTGCTGTGACATCACCCTTATACGCTGTGTAAAGCATACTTTTTAATTTATTTTGGAACTGCTGCATCCTTTCTGACTTGCGGTAATTCGGTAACATTTCGGTAACATTTCAGGCACTTTCTGCTTATACCGGGGGTCTAGTAGCGTGGACACCCAGTACAGTTCTACTTCAGCCTTTTTATACGAGGGTCCCTCAACAGGCACGACAGCATGAAAGACCCCATTTGCACAAGGTTGGATGCCGAGCTACTTATGGCCCGTTCCTCGTCCTTAGTGATCTCACTGAAGGTATGTTCTTCCCGCCAGCCACATACAACACCACGGGTACCAGATAGGTGACAACGAGCACACTGGGATGCCTGTTGTGGTTGGTCTTCCTCCTCCTCCTCAAAGCCACATTCCTCCTCTGACTCCTCTTCCTCACAATCCTCTTCCAGCGTTGCCGCATGTCCAGCAAGCGATGCTGATAAGGCTGTTTCTGGTGGTGATGGTGACCAAAACACTTCCTCTTCCTCTTCACGCTCCTCTACGGCCTGATCCAGCACTCTTCGCAGGGCACGCTCCAGGAAGAAAACAAATGGTATGATGTCGCTGATGGTGCCTTCGGTGCGACTGACTAGGTTTGTCACCTCCTCAAAAGGACGCATGAGCCTACAGGCATTGCACATGAGCGGCCAGTAACGTGGCAAAAAATGTCCAGCTCCGCAGAGGCTGTCCTAGCACCCCGGTCATACAAATAGTCGTTAACGGCTTTTTCTTGTTGGAGCAGGCGGTCGAATATTAGGAGTGTTGAATTCCAATGTGTCGGGCTGTCGCAAATCAAGCGCCTCACTGGCATGTTGTTTCGCCGCTGGATATCTGAAAAGTGCGCCATGGCCGTGTAGGAACACCTGAAATGGCCACA
The DNA here is from genome assembly GCF_036172605.1 of Pelobates fuscus. Classification (NCBI taxonomy): domain Eukaryota; kingdom Metazoa; phylum Chordata; class Amphibia; order Anura; family Pelobatidae; genus Pelobates; species Pelobates fuscus. Next base: position 325,617,562 of record NC_086317.1, on the reverse strand, counting down.
CACCTTCCTGGCCTGCTTCAGGACGTCCTGTAAGCCTGGGTACTTATGCACAAAGCGTTGTACGATCAGATTACACACATGTGCCATGCACGGCACATGTGTCAACTTGCCCAAATTCAATGCCGCCAACAAATTTCTTCCGTTGTCACAAACCACTTTGCCGATCTCCAGTTGGTGCGGAGTCAGCCACTGATCCACCTGTGCGTTCAGGGTGGACAGGAGTGCTGGTCCGGTGTGACTCTCTGCTTTCAGGCAAGTCAACCCCAAGACGGCGTGACACTGCCGTATCCGGGATGTGGCATAGTACCTGGGGAGCTGGGGGGGTGCCGTTGATGTGGAGCAAGACGCAGCAGCACAAGAGGACTCAGTCGAGGAGGTTATGGAAGAGGATGGAGTAGGAGGAGTAGAGGAGGTGGCAACAGGCCTGCCAGCAAGTCGTGGCGGTGTCACCAACTCCTCTGCAGAGCCACGCATTCCATGCTTGGCAGCCGTCAGCAGGTTTACCCAATGCGCAGTGTAGGTGATATATCTGCCCTAACCATGCTTTGCAGACCAGGTATCAGTGGTCAGATGGACCCCTGCCCCAACACTGTGTACCAGACATGCCATTACTTCCTTTTGCACAATCGAGTACAGGTTGGGGATTGCCTTTTGTGCAAAGAAATTTCGTCCGGGTACCTTCCACTGTGGTGTCCCAATAGCTACAAATTTTTGGAACGCCTCAAACTCCACCAGCTTGTATGGTAAAAGCTGTCGGGCTAAGAGTTCAGACAAGCCAGCTGTCAGATGCCGGGCAAGGGGGTGACTTTGTGACATTGACTTCTTACGCTCAAACATGTCCTTGACAGACACCTGACTGTGGGCAGATGAGCAGGAACTGCTCAAGGCAAGAGACGGAGTGGCGGATGGTTGAGAAGGGGCAAGGAGGACAGCAGTGGTTGACGTGGCTGAAGATGCTGGACCAGGAGGAGGATGGCAGCTTTGAGTTTGTGTGCTGCTTGTACTCATGTGTTGATCCCATAGGTGTTTGCGATCATGTGCCTTCGCAAAGCAGTTGTACCTAGGTGGGTGTTGGACTTCCCACGACTCAGTTTCTTTTGGCACAGGTTGCAAATGGCATGCTGGTGTCAGAGGCAGACACACAAAAAAAATGCCACACTGCTGAGCTCTGCAATGATGGCATTCTGGTGGTGGCAACAGCATGCGTTGATTGGCGTGCTGTCTGGCTGACCCCGGGTGCCGATGCATGCTGTCTGACTGTGCCACTAGCTCCTTGCGACGACCTCCCCCTGCTTCCAACTCGTCTCCTCCTCCTCTCTGTCTCCCCATCTGAACTTTCCCCCTGTTCTTCTTCTCTTCTAGCGGGCACCCACGTGACATCCACGGATGCATCGTCATCATCAACCGCTTCACTTGTATCTGACAACTCAGCAAAGGAAGCAGCAGCGGGTACAACATCATCATCATCTCACCGTACGTCCATGTGTGTAATGCTGCCTGACTGAGACATATCCCTGTTATCTACATCCTCTGGCAATAATGGTTGTGCACCACTCATTTCTTCCAACTGATGTGTAAATAACTCCTCTGACAGATCAAGTGAAGCGTCTGTGGTGCTAGTGTTGGTGGTGGCGGCAGGCGGGCGAGTGGTAACTTGAGAGGTGCCCGAAGCTAAGCTGGAGGAGGATGGTGCGTCAAGGTTCCGAGCAGAAGCTGTAGAAGATTGGGTGACCTGTGTTAGCCAGTCAACTATGTCCTCAGAACTTTTCGAGTTCAGGGTACGTGGCCTCTGAAAACTGGGCATTATTCTAGGGCCAAAGGGAATCACAGCACCACGCCCACGACGGCCTCTGCGGGGTGGCCTGCCTCTGCCTGTCATTTTTTTTTCGATTAGTGGTACTATGCGTGCAAGCTACTGTGACAACAGATATGAGTGGCACTGTGCACTGGCAGAAGTTGGAAGAGTAGACGCTGTAGGCCTGACACACACGCTTGCAGATAACTAACTGCTATTCAATCTATTACATTTTTTTTTTAAATGTTCACTACTGTTACACTAGATATGAGTTGCACTGGTGTGACACTGTGCCCTGGCAGGCCCTGAAATGCACACTCGTGAAGGAAACTGACTGCTATTATTTCACAGTCAAATTTCTAGCTTTTTTTTTTAATGTACACTACTGTTACACCAGATATGAGTTGCACTGGTGTGACACTGTGCTCTGGCAGGCCCTGAAACGCACACGTGTGAAGGAAACTGACTGCTATTATTTCACAGTCAAATTTCTAGTTTTTTTTTTTTTAATGTACACTACTGTTACACCAGATATGAGTTGCACTGGTGTGACATTGTGCCCTGGCAGGCCCTGAAACGCACACGTGTGAAGGAAACTGACTGCTATTATATTTCAGTCAAAAAAGTATTTTTTTTTTAAAATGCAAGCTATTGTGACACCAGATATGAGTGGTTGCACTGGGAAAGTTGGCACACTATACGCTGTGAGCCTGACACACACGCTGGCAGGCAGGCAACTGCAATTAGATTACACAGAAAAAAAAAAACCAGACTGATGTTCTAGCCCTAAAAAGGGCTTTTTGTGGTGCTGTCCTTACAGCAGAGATCAGATGAGTCCTTCAGAACTGTAGTGGACACTAAATACACTAGCCTAGCTATCGACTTCCCTATTAAATTAGCAGCAGCTACACTGTCCCTCCTCTCACTAAGAATGCAGCTTCCGGGGGGGGGGCGGGGCCTGGCCAGCATGGCGGACAGACGTGCATGAAGTGAGCTCCCTGCATACAGTCTGCAAAGTGAGACCCACAGAGGGAATAATACCTTTGGAGGTTGCTCACTGAACACTTACCTGTTCCTGAACACCAGGGAGCTTACCCGATCAAGTTTGTAGCAGCCTATGACTACGCACTGTCCTGCAGCCTATCTGCTCTGGGGGTTCTGTGGCAGGGAGAAGCGGACGATCTCCCGGCCTGGAGCTCTCATCGTGTCTGAACCTCATATCTACAGCCCCGTTTCCCCCCCCTCTGGACCGGTGGGGGTTATCCCGGTCCCCACCAGGGAAAGGCTAAAGTAATCTACAAGGCTAAATGGCCACTACTCACCCTGACAAAACAAGCCATCGTGTCACAGCTAAGATGGCCGCCACTCCGGCAGAGCAATCAAGCCCACACTGGGAACTAAGCTAAGTTCCATGCAGCCTTTGATGCTCTCTGTGCAGCCTTCTGGAATCGGATTGAATCACGGCAGAGGGCTTTGCTACTCACCTCACCTAGGATGGAAGAGATCTCCAGAGGTGCCCCAGCATTGTGCTCTCCTTCGGAACAGAGAGCCGGGGGGGTGGCACGCCAACCAGCCTCCCACGACTGAACCGATCCCAGAACCTCACAGGTTACTTATACTGACACTGGAGGGCTGGGGGGCGACCAGGCATCTTCTTCCACAGTGGACTGGGATCCTCTGGTGCACCCGGCAGGCGGCGGAAGCACTACTAAGCGGCAAATGGATGCGAGTAGAGATGACCACTCTCATGTCAGAGGAATTGGCTAAAACATCTCTGCTGCTGAGAATCTAAAATGCCCTTGTTATGAGGTGTAGTCAGTTGTCTAGCATTTAACAGCACTCATTAAGAGGTTATTTAGTCTACTTATTTCTAGTTTTGATATTATGATTCACACATGTTGATCTATAACTGGTGGTGTTAATCCCCTTACCCCTCTTCAGTTCAAGCATGTGTATTCAAACTTACGAACACTCTCAACATGTCTGACGATTTCCCTATGCCATGCTTTTCACTTATATCAAGACAAGTTTACCTAGCATGATTGTTCCTCTTGACATTTTGTTTCATAACTCTAAGTCTGTATTCCAACGTTTTGCATTGCACCATATGTCATTGTTACTACGTGTATGTTCACTGCACTTCAAAAATAAAGAATAAAAAAATAAAAAAAGAATGCAGCTTCCGAATGAATCTAAAATGGATGCTGTCCAGGAGGTGGGAGGGTCTGAGAGGGAGGGTCTGCTGCTGATTGGCGAACGCGAACAAGCTATATGGAATGTGTCTGCTGACTGTGAGGTACAGGGTCAAAGTTTACTCAATGATGACGAATAGGGGGCGGACCGAACATCGCATATAGTCAGAAAACAAGGTGATTTGCGCACACAGAAAAGAACATGTTAATTTTACCTTATATATAGAATATTCTCAGGTAATCACAGTACAGATAATTTGTAACACCTATATACAGATAAATAAAATACACATAGTGTAAACTGTATAAAAACAAAGCGTGTTATAAAAGAGAATATTTCTTCAAACTCACAATTTTCAGAGCCCATTCAAAGTTGGCTCTAAACTTATAGCGCTTGTCATCTCATCCTTGAGACATTCAGCAGTTGTAAAATATATACATCCTCAGGAACTTAGGACCGGTAAATTGCAGCAAAAATCCAAAGTCCAGGGCAAGTATGTATAAAAAGTTTTATTAACAAAAATATTTTAAAATAAAAGTATATATATATATATATATATATATATACAAATAAAAATCTATAACCAGCACAACGCGTTTCAACCTCTTAATAGGTCTCTCTCAAGTGCATATAATTTCATACTGAGCCTAGAAGCTCTTAAATACACAAAACAATCACATAATAGAATTAATAATGGTATAAACCTGTGAAAAAATTCCCACCCATATCCAAATATGGTCATAGCCGGAAGTGTCACGCCAACCCCAAAATGGCCACACTTCCGACTATGTACTTCTGTCTCCAGCCTTCCCCAATATGTCCGACATCACAGTAAAACATATAGTTCTAGTTTACTAATCCTCCAGTTCTGTTGCCGTAACGTCATATCCTGTAGTGACGACATGATGTATTCCGATTCGTCACTTCCGGTCACGTGTGTCGCAAGGTTTCCTCCGGTCTGTTGCAACTTCCAGATTACTCTCGGCACATATACATCCATTATTAAAAAGGGCAGTTTGCCAATAGTTTATGTTGTGCAATAGCAGAAGGGCACATATAAAGGGAAGGGAGAAAAAAAATATATAAAGTAGAGAACGAAAATATTAATATGCACTTTTGTAATATATATACAATGTTAAAATATAAAAAATATATAAAAAATGCATCATATATCAAATCAATATATATTTGTAAAGAAAAACATGCAAATAGGAGGAGAGAGGAAAAAGGGGTGGATTAAGATCAAAGTGAATTATGATATAGAGTTATCAAAGACATTTTTTAAAACACCTCTATTAATATAAAACTAAGTTCTTCATCTAAAAAGACATGCATTAAAAATACTATTCCTAAAAATATTACTTGATACAAATGTATATAAAAATCTTCATAGAATACTATTGATCTCAAAATCTATATTGAGGCCCAAGGGTGATAAGGTGCGCATCTCAAAAATCCACTTTACTTCTTGGGCACTCAATTTTTTAGGGAGATCCCCTCCTCTCCAATGAGACTCTATCTTGTCTATAGCAAAAAAGTTAAAAAATCTAGGGTCTGAATTATGTTTCTCCATAAAATGCTTAGATACACTGTGGTTTGAAAAGCCTTTTTTTAATATTCCTAACATGTTCACCTATTCGTACTTTCAGTGGTCTTGATGTTTTACCTATGTATTGAAGGCCACATGTACAGTTTAATAGGTATATTACGTTATGCGAGTGACATGTAATCATGGACTTGATTTTGAATTCTTTTTTAGTACTAAAAGACTTAAATACCATTACATTTTTCTCTTTTATATCTGTATTTTTGCATGCATTGCACATCCCACAGTGATAAAAACCTTGTTGCTTCTTTTACCAATTCGTTAAAAAATTACTTTAGTTTTGAGGTGTTTCTAAAAAGCTTCTGGTTAAAATTTGTCTAAAAAGCTTCTGGTTAAAATTTGAAAATTGTGAGTTTGAAGAAATATTCTCTTTTATAACACGCTTTGTTTTTATACAGTTTACACTATGTGTATTTTATTTATCTGTATATAGGTGTTACAAATTATCTGTAGTGTGATTACCTGAGAATATTCTATATATAAGGTAAAATTCACATATTCTTTTCTGTGTGCGCAAATCACCTTGTTTTCTGACTATATCACATTTTAAGTGTAAACGGTGACATTACGCTTGGGTAATTTTAGCTGCACCAGATTTTACTGAGATTAGCGCCACTGTGTCCTTTCTGTTGTTTTACCGAACATCGCATATGTTCGCCCGCCGTGGCGAACGCGAACAAGCTATGTTTGCCAGGAACTATTCGCCAGCGAACTATTCGGGACATCTCTATACATGTCACCTGCAAAAATATTATAACACATGGAGATGCTTTGTTTCTTTTCAGGGTCCATAAAATATTTTTTTTTCTAGTTTTCTCAAATTTAATTTCAACAAGTTTGGATCCTGATCGGAAAGAGCTAAATGTTCACTAATTGTTGTCACAAGTCTCTCATGTGTTTGGGCATCAATTAAACTTAATTTACATTTTTGTTTTAGTTGATCAAAAGGCAGAAGGCTATGGGAGTGAAATAAATCATTAACAATTTTTGGACAATAGAATGAGAGGCCCAGTAATCTACATCCAATTCAGGTAGAGCATAACATATTGCTGATAATGGTGTAGCCCTAGACCATATGGTCGAATTTTCTTGGATAAAAGTTTGCATATCTTAAGGGCTAATCTAGTGGAGGGAAAAAAGTCTGCTGCCTAACGATGCCGAAATGAAGGCAACCTATAGGGAGGGTGGGTGGGACAACAACAGGTAAGTCTGGATAATTAAAATAATGGTCCTTAAAGTAAAATGTTTGCTTCTATTATGTAACCCCCCCCAGAAATCTTAACCCCTAAGCAACCACCCATCTATGTGCCTGCCTCCTAGCTCTGTCAAGCCCCATTCCCTTAGCTTTGCTGGTCCTTGGGCTACACAAGAGGGAGGAGAAGGAGATCACATGGGACATGGTGGTAGGCCAGGAAGTCAGTTCAGGTAGGATTGCAGGGCTTACAGAAAGAACAATTGAGCTCTAGAGGAAGAGCAAACATCACTAATGCAAACAAATGCAATGCAACTGTTACCTTAACATAGTTGCATGTTAAAACTGTCCTAGCAAACAAAAGTGACCTGTTTCGAAAAAGGCAAACCTGGAAGGATGTTGAGATCACCAAAAGGACTATTGAACCCTGAGGGGAGGTAGCGGCACCTCCACCTGAAGGGTGTCTGGTCAAGGCTACGATACAGGATATCAACTTTAGTTTATCCACTGCTTCCGATACGGCAGATACTGGGCACAGCCCCTTTAGAGATCGAATACTTTCTTCTTCTCCTACTAACTTCTCTTTACCTTTACTTTCTTACACTCTTTCTCTTCTCATCTTCCTTTATCCCTCACAAGTTACACATTATGGACACCTGGCAGAAGGCGAAAGTGGCATTGTTGAAGCTTAACACTGCTATTGGCTCATTCTGTGATCCTTCCAAGCTGAAGGCACAACATGTGACTAACTGTTAGTACACTGTAAATCCACTATATATCATTCTTTCTGTGATCATGGACTAACAGTCCAATGTATTAACTGTGGAACTCTAAATGTTAGTAAGGCCATGATTAAGCCAGAATGCCACTGTATGTAAACCACTCCCCCCAAAAAAACCTTGACAGACTGTGAACAAACCACTCACTATTATATGATGTGTTGCATGTATTAACCACACACTTTTCCTTTCTGTACCATTTATAAAACTTTATCTTTACTGCAAAGTAGCTTTTGCACAAGCCGTACAGTGTTACATTGACACAGTTTATGTCATTGACAAAATAAAGAATAACAAAAAAAGGACTATTGAATCCATGTGGAAATGATGGAATGATTGCAAAAGATCCGATATAAACAAGATGGGTCAAATCAACCTATATGTGATAGTCATGGCAGGATGACCGCCAGCAGGCATAACATCAAAAGGAAGGTGAGCATTAAATCTACGAAAGGGTTTCCTTGTGTACTAGACTCTAAATGTCTCCATACAATATTTGCAGCCAGTAAGTTCATTTAAAAATGTTACTTATACTATTCCATATGCTTCTAAAGTTAGTTCTAAAAACTTCCAATTTAGCCTGTCGAAGGCTTTTTCTGCATCGACTGCTAAGGTCATAAGGGGGATATGTTTCTTGTTGGCGTTATCTATAATGTCTATAATTCTTCTTGAGTTAGAGCCTACCCCTCTATCTGGTATAAAACCTATTTGATCGTTATGAATTAGCGTATTAATGATACTCTTAAGGCGGTCTGCCAAAATAGATGAGAATATTTTTACATCAGAATTAATTAAAGAGATGGGACGGTAACTAGCTACGACAGTTGGGTCTTTTCCTTGTTTCAAAATGGGGAGCATGTTTGCTCTTGTCATCTCTTCAGGAAAACTTTCTATTTGAACTGCATTATTAAACGCTAATGCTAATTGTTTACTCAGAATAGATTTCTAAGTATGAAAAAACAGATTAGAAAATCCATCTGGACCTGGTGTTTTCGATTTCTGGGTTTTGGATATAGCCCTATTCACCTCAGCCTCTGTAATCGATTTGTTTAGGCTATCTTTCTGAATTAGATCTATTTTTGTTAGATGTGTACTAGTTAGATACTGTTTAATCTTAATTGTAGAAGTTTCAATGAGAAGATTATATAGTAACCCATAGTAATCTCTAAAGCAGTCCCCAATATCTTTTGGATTTATATGAGTTATTTGGTTGTATACAATCTTAGATATCCGAGCATTAGCATACTGTTTCCTCAACTTATTAGTTAGCATCTTGTCTGTTTTATTCCCTCTACAATAGAATCTCAATTTAAACTTTTTAATGTTATTTATTGTTTTAATATTCAAGCATTGTAGAATATTTTTTTGCACTTCTGCTATTCGTCTACCTTTCTCCATTGTAGGATCTTCTTTATTATCCTCTGTAAGCTTATAGAGTTCAATATATAGATCTCCTAATCTTTTTTCTTTGCTTTTAGCTTCATGATTTAGCTTTATAAGAGCCTCTTTTAACTGCTTTAAAAGAGCACCACGTATTTAGATTTGAAGTGTCTAAAGGATCATTCTCCTTAAAAAAACATACTATCAAATTCTCCAATTTAGTCTTACAGCTTTTATTATATAACAAATAATTATTTAGTTTTCACGTTGAATTATTTCTAGCTGTCAGATTATCTTTTATTTCGAATATATACATAATGTGATCTGACCATACATTTTCCACAATATTTATTTTTGTCAAATTATCTACTAAATTTATGTTGCCCCAAATCATATCGATTCTTGAGTATGTAAAATGAACTCTAGATAGATGGGTATAGTCTCTTCATTCTGGATTTTGAAGACGCCAGACATCAAATAAACTAGCGTGAACTAGCGTTTTTAACTATTGTTTTATTCATTACACTCCCTTTCAACAATTTTTTATCCTTTTGTGGATCTAGTATACAATTAAAATCTCCGGCAACTATATATATCCCTGTTTTAACTGAATCCGCTTTATTTAGGATTTTCTTTAATTGGGAGACTGGAGCTACATTGGGAATGTATATGTTGACTATAGTATATTTTACTTCATTTATCTTGCCTACTAAAATCATAAATCTTCCTTCCTTATCTAATTCCTGATAGAGTTTCTCCCACTTAACCCTGTTTGAAATTATCATTGCTACGCCTCTTTTTTTTTTATCCTTCATAGATGCATGTAAAAAAATTGGAAACTTATTACCTCCCCATGTTAATTTCTCATTTTGTCTCCAGTGTGTCTCCTGGACTAAACAGATATCAATTCTTTCTTTTATCATTTGATTACGTAACAAGGATCTTTTATACATTGTATTCAAGCCCTGAGCATTTATAGACATAAACGTAACCATATTTCAGTCCTCTCACTCTATTTTTCCCCCTCCTGCCCTTAAAACCCCGCAGATAACGCATATTAATGACGAACAACATTACATTGATCAGGGACGTCTTGTAGTCCCACATCTTGACCTATCTCACCCAAGACTAACCCTAGTCTCTAGTGGATAGCCCCCATCTCGTGAGTAGCCAACTACTCCGAGATTTATGCTTAGTATAAGCATCAGGCAGATCTATGAGTTAGAGTCGTGGGGCAACGGCTAGGGGGGAGGAGAAAGGAAAAAAAAACAAACAAAAAAAAAAACCTTCTTTAAAGGGTATTTCTTTATATTGTATTGTAAAAACTATTACCAGCTAGATCACTTAAAAATGATTATTTCTCTTCAAGAACCTTTTTTTGAATTGCTATAACAGATTTATAATCCAAATTTACCTATCCATACCCATATTATGATGAATTAACCTTTATAAACTTTATTCCAAAAAAAAAAAAAAAATTCTTTCCCTTTTTTTCTTCTTTCTTATTAACCCTTAGTGCATTTATTCCTTATACACATTTATACAAACTTGTATCCCTTATATAATCTTAGTGAGTATTTCTCTGTGAAAACCTTTTTCTATACCTCTGTGATAAACGCTTGTTCTTAATTTACCCTTAACTACCATGTTATAGTGTTTTTTATCTTATATCAGATTTTACAAACTCTTACAACCTAGTTCAATAAAAGTGAGTACCGTATATACTCGAGTATAAGCCGACCCGAATATAAGCCGAGGCCCCTAATTTTTCCCCAAAAAACTGGGAAAACGTATTGACTCGAGTATAAGACTAGGGTGGGAAATGCAGCAGCTACTGGTAAATTTCTAAATAAAATTAGATCCTAAAAAAAATATATTAATTGAATATTTATTTACAGTGTGTGTATAATGAATGCAGTGTGTGCGTATGAGTGCAGCGTGTGTGTGTATGAGTGCAGCGTGTGTGTATGAATGCAGTGTGTGTATGAGTGCAGCGTGTGTGTGTATGAGTGCAGCGTGTGTATGAGTGCAGCGTGTGTATGAGTGCAGCGTGTGTATGAGTGCAGCGTGTGTATGAGTGCAGCGTGTGTATGAGTGCAGCGTGTGTATGAGTGCAGTGTGTGTGTGTATGAATGCAGTGTGTGTATGAGTGCAGTGTGTGTATGAATGCAGTGTGTGTATGAATGCAGTGTATGAATGCAGTGTGTGCAGGGCCGGTGCAAGGATATTTGCCCCCCCCCATATGTCCTGACCTCCCCTCCTCCTCCCTCAGTGGTCCTTACCTCCCCACCCCCGTGTTCCTTCACCCCCCTCCCCCAGTGGTCCTGACTCACCCCTCCCCTAGTGGTCCTTACCCTCCCCTCCCCTAGTGGTCCTTACTTCCCCCTCCCCTCCCCTAGTGGTCCTTATCCCCCCCTCCCATAGTGGTCCTTATCCCCCCCTCCCTCCCATAGTGGTCCTTATCCCCCCTCCCTCCCATAGTGGTCCTTATCCCCCCCTCCCTCCCATAGTGGTCCTTATACCCCCCCCCCTCCCACAGTGGTCCTTATCCCCCCCTCCCTCCCATAGTGGTCCTTATCCCACCCCCTCCCTCCCATAGTGGTCCTTATACCCCCCCCTCCCACAGTGGTCCTTATCCCCCCTCCCTCCCATAGTGGTCCTTATCCCTCCCCCTCCCTCCCATAGTGGTCCTTATACCCCCCCCTCCCACAGTGGTCCTTATACCCCCTTTTTTTTATTATTATTATTATTTTATTATTTCTTATTTTATTTATATATTTATTTTTCGTCCCCCCTCCCTGCTTGATACATGGCAGGGAGGGGGGCTCTCCTTCCCTGGTGGTCCAGTGGCAGTTCAGGGGGGGGGAGAGGGGGGCTGGCAGAGCTGTAACTTACCTGTTCTGCAGCTCCTGTCAGCTCTCTCCTCCTCTGCGCCGTCCGTGCAGCTCCTTCTATCAGCTCACACTGTAAGTCTCGCGAGAGCCGCGGCTCTCGCGAGATTTACACTGGGAGCTGACCGAGGTGCTGAACGGACGGCGCGGAGGAGGAGAGAGCTGACAGGAGCTGCAGAACAGGTAAGTTACAGCTCTGCCAGCCCCCCTCTCCCCCGGTCTGTATTATGGCAATGCAAATTGCCATAATACAGACCTTGACTCGAGTATAAGCCGAGTTGGGGTTTTTCAGCCCAAAAAATGGGCTGAAAAACTCGGCTTATACTCGAGTATATACGGTATTTAAAAAAAAAAAAAAAAACCCTCGTGCTATCCTTCTTTAACCCCTTAAGGACACATGACGTGCCTGACATGTCATGATTCCCTTTTATTCCAGGAGTTTGGTCCTTAAGGGGTTAATTAATACTTATTCTAAATTTACCCTTAGCTAACTCTATAGTGATATATTATAGTGCAAAACATTCATTATACCGATTTGTACAAACTCTTAGAATCCTAGTGTGACGAAGTGCCCTTTGCCACTTTGTCCTGGAGAGGCCTGCTTGCCTGCCTCCTCCCCTGTGACTATGGCCCTGGACTGTATTGCCCTGTAAAACCTACATTTGGGCATAATGGATTTGTGTATACTGCTCCTGGCCCTTTAAATACTTGGGAGCAGTGTTTCAACGTTTTAACTGGCACTTCGAATGCAGTCGAAGTGCCGAAACCGTCGAAGTACCAAAGCCATCAAAGTATCGAAGCCGTCGAAGTGGCCGCCATTACAGCCGAACACATGGTGGCGGCCATCTTAAGGCAATCGAACGCGGTCAGCGGGGACCTGTACTTTCCCTTATCCTATGACACCACAGCTGGAGACTAAGTCCCATTCGAACGTTCGAACACCCGTTCGAATGGGACTTTATCATCTTTTCAGGGGAAATAGATCGCCACTCGACTAGCGATCACCGCGGAAGTTTTAACCGCATTTGACTTCGACACTTTGACAAAAGTCGAAGTGCGTTCGAATATTCGAACACCGACTTCGGACGGGACTTTACCGATTTTCTGGACAGAAATAGACCGACCACACAGCCTGAATCTGTGGAACTGTTTTTGGGCATGCAAACAGGCGTGTGGTCGGTCCTAAAGGGACTTTTTAATATTTCTGGAACCACTGGACGGATTCTCACGAATTTTGAATATGTCGTTCCACAATTTATGTTGTGCATAAAAATGTAAGTTTTATTAATGTACCATGTAAAATGGGAAAGTTATGAAAGTGCATAAAAATGTCTAAAAATGTGTAAGTTTTAGCTTGGAGATAATTGAGTAGATATAGTAGGAAACTCAATTATCTCCCAAGCAGAGGGGAGGGAACCTGTGGGCTGTACTATTCTGTTATTGGTTATTTTATGCCTCCCCCTGGGTGTGTCCTGTGTGTACTTTTTGTAATAAAAAGCAGGCTGGGTGTTCCAGACCTCAGACCTCTTCTGACCCTCAATACGTAGCCTTGTCTCGTTATTGGAGGGAACTGCTATATCACACTGGGGATTGCTATGCTCTGCATATTCCCCTGAACTTAATCACTTAGCTCTTTTAAGAGCTTGTTCCTGTTACGCTCTCCTGGAGGAGAGGTCTTCCCCACACGGTCCTGGAGGACAGACGCCGATCCAGGGTGGAAGGAAGACGGCGCAGCTCCAGTTAAGCTACGGCGGTTGTGGAGCCTGCGGTGGTTGTGGTGTCATCTGCAGTGCTTGGAGTCCTCTGAGAGCGCTAGGAGCATCCATCAACGGAGGGTACTCGGTCGGAGTACACGGAGCTCCGTTACATTGGTGGCAGGGGTGGGATGGCGTCCTAGTGCGAGGAGAAGCAGCTCAGAGACACTGGTGACGTTTGGAGTTACAAATTGAGGGCAACGCTAGCCATTGCGCAGCGTCCCTACCTACGGCAGCATGGAGCCAGCAAGTCCCTGGACAGCACTCGAAGTGGAGGATGAGTTCAACTGGAGGTTACAGAGCCTCTTGGCCCCATTGGGTGGGTCAGTATCAGAGGCAACCAAGTTGGACTGCAGAGAGAGTGCCAGGAAAGAGATGTGGGACGAAGCCCTGGAGGGTGTCCAGCGCGGGCGAGGGGAGCATCTCCCCAGCTAGGAGCAGCGACTACAGGTCAGAGTGGCCCTATGGATGCCTATGATGGGAGAACAGCCCAGGTTGGAGTTGGTAATGCAGCTTAATTCTCTGGCATGGAGAGAACTGGGGCTCGACGATGCATACCAGGCGCTATATTGGTATGCAGTTCAGCGTGTTCCCGGGATGGCTAAGTGCGACAGACCAGAGGGCGAGAATTACAGAGGCCCTGGTCTATTATGGGACGCCTGTGCCGGACCAAGGTTCGGGGACACTGCAGAGTCACGACTATGGGACATATATGAATCCAGAGCCCCCATACTAGTTCTCCCTATGGATGAAGACCTAGTGCCAGACCTGTTTGAATTGACCATCCAGGAATGGGAACTGGAGCAGGAGTACCAATACCTACTCAGTTCCAGTCAGTCCCAGTATACTTTGGAGGTACCGGCAGGGCAGTGGGAAACCCAGGGAGCTGAAGGTGTCGTCCTTCTTCCCCAGCGGCAGTGTGTACCCCAGGGGGCCGAATGTGTCGTCCTTCCCCCCCAGCGGCAGTGTGTGTTACAGGGAGCTGAAGGTGCTGTCCTTCCTCCCCAGCGGCAGTGTGAGTTACTATGGGCCGAAGGAGTCGTCCTTTCCTCCAGCGGCAGTGTGAGTTACAGGGGGCCGAAGGTGTCATCCTTCCCCCCCAGCAGCAGTGTGTCCTACAGAGAGCAGAGACAGTTGGTCCCTCTCTACAGCAGCAGGACAACGTTACGGGAGTGGAGACAGGCGGTCTCCCTCTCCAGCGGCAGCCTGTGTTTCAAGGAAAGGAGCACAGCACCCCCTCTCCCCAGCGGCAGCTTACCCTAACAAGGGGAGACACCAATCTCCCAGACGGCGCAGATGGGACCGTGGTCTCTGTGCCTGACCTACAGGGATGCTGGACAGCCTGTCCAGATCCCCAACTACCCTCACCGGGACAACAGGAGGAGGGGGTAAGTACAAATTCCCCTCCCCAGCTAACTCCTAGCGTGGCACCAGGGTTAACAGAGGCGACATTAACCCTCACTGACTCCTATGTTTCCCTGGCTACTGAGCCAGACTACATTACCAGCACCCCAGCAGAAGAGCTGGCAGCTGGGCAAAGTGCAGTCGGCCTCTGCCCTACCTTTGTCCCTGGTCCAGAGCCTGATGTCCTGCAGGCTACCCCAGCAGAAGAGCTGGCAGCTGGGCAGAGTGCAGTCGGCCTTTGCCCTACCTTTGTCCCTGGTCCAGAGCCTGTTGTCCTGCAGGCTATCCCAGCAGAAGAGCTGGCATCAGGGCAGAGTGCCGCTGGCCTCCGCCCTTCAAGTCCCCTCAGCGTGTTGCCTCATCACCACAGCAAAATACCCAGGTGCAGTAACTGTTTGTTGTGGGTGGGCTGCTCTTGTACTTTGTTGTTGTGGGGGGGCTACTCTGGCATCTGGTTATTGTGGGTTGGTGGATCGACTAACGGAGGCACTGACCGACAGAAGGTCAGGTGCCTGGTTAGTCTTCCCCCCAAAGGGGAGATGTGTGACGAAGTGCCCTTCGCCACTTTGTCCTGGAGAGGCCTGCTTGCCTGCCTCCTCCCCTGTGACTATGGCCCTGGACTATATTGCCCTGTAAAACCTACATTTGGGCATAATGGATTTGTGTATACTGCTCCTGGCCCTTTAAATACTTGGGAGCAGTGTTTCAACGTTTTAACTGGCACTTCGAAGTGCCGAAACCGTCGAAGTACCAAAGCTTGTTCCTGTTACGCTCTCCTGAAGGAGAGGTCTTCCCCACACGGTCCTGGAGGACAGACGCCGATCCAGGGTGGAAGGAAGACGGCGCGGCTCCGGTTAAGCTACGGCGGTTGTGGAGCCTGCGGTGGTTGTGGTGTCGTCTGCAGTGCTTGGAGTCCTCTGAGAGCGCTATGAGCATCCATCAACGGAGGGTACTCGGCCGGAGTACACGGAGCTCCGTTACACCTAGTATAATTATAGTGATTATTTCTCTACACAAACCATTATCTATATTTCTATAGTAAATAATTATTCCAAATTATTCTAAATTTACCCATAAATAACCATCTTGTACTATGTAATCCTATACCCAATTATTCTATCAACCTAATTTCTCTTAGAGAGAATATCTCTCTTACAAACGCATTGTTCTATCCTTCTGTGGTTGAATACTTGTTTCTAATTAAAAAATTAAATAAAAATGAAATGAAATAAAAAACAAAAAAGCAAAAAGAAGATTATTAGCGGTCTTCTTATTCTTCGTTGGCTATCAATTAAGATCTTTAGTTTTTGAGGGTATAATCGATTTAGTCCATGCTCCTAAATCTTTAAAATAGATAGTCTCCATTTTTCCTCATTTATCTTGATGGGGGTTTTGTCTCCACAGTCATGTTAAGAGGAATTATGGCCCTATATAAAAATCCTTCAACTAGAATAGTAGGCCCAAATGTCTGCTCAGATTGGGTATCAGTAAATAATGGGGTGAGACAAGGCTGTCCACTTTCGCCTTTATTATATATTCTTTCAATAGAACCCCTAGCGGAAAATATTAGGAAAAACGTAGATATAAAAGGCTATAGAATAGGAGATAAAGAATTAAAAATCAGTCTGTATGCGGATGATATCCTTCTGGCAATCACTGAGCCAATTAGCTCTTTGAAGTATCTGATGAAGGAAGTTAGACTGTATAGCCAATTAGCAAATTACAAACTAAACAATGAAAAAACTGTCGTGATGAGTATCGAACTAGATAAGAAGTCAAGAGAGGAAATCAGTAATCAATATGCATTTACATGGGCATCTCAGAAATTTGACTGTCTTGGAATATCTATTACTAAGAATATAGAGAGAATGATGGAAGAAAAATTTCTAAGTCTATTAAAAAGCACAAACTTATTACTTAAAGATTGGAGAAATATGCAGATTACCTGGTGGGGCCGTATTAACGTCATTAATTCCTATATCATTCCTAAATGGAATTATTTATTCCAAATGATTGCACTCAGGATTCCAGATATTTGGTTGACGCTATTACAAAACAATCTAGAAAATTTCATTAATAAGGGTAAGAAAAATAGAATAAACAGAAATATGTTATCATTAAAAACTAAGGATGGAGGATTACATTTCCCTAATATAAGAGCTATATACTGGGCAAATGTAATTACACATATGTATAGGTCCCAGACGGTGACAGCTAAAGAAGAAAGTTGGTTTAGTATTGAAATTGAAGATTTGAGATTAAAAAACCCAGAGGGCATGCTATGGAATACGAAACCTCTAGATAAATTGGAGATTGATATTAAAAATAACATTATATGGGCTCAAATGTTGCCTGTTTGGGAGGAAATTAAAAAGAAAATAGGTGTTAAGTATGCAATTATGGACACGACAAATTTGAGGATAATAGAAGCCAACATGATAGATCTCTCCCTTGATATCTGGCGAACTCAAGGAATAAACAAAGTTTCGCAGATATTATGTTCAGATAAAATATTGCCTTTCGATACTATTTTACAAAAGTATCATCTCCCTTGACGAGAGTTATTTACCTACTTGATGCTTAAATATTTTCTGCAGAAACATCTTATTAAAGAGTCTGGAAAAGCGTCTATAATGATAAAACGCATATTCTCAAATCAGATTGTACCGAAAGTTCTAGCTAAAGCAATAGAGGTAATTAGAAATATTAATGAGGTAGCTAGTTTTCCCCAGAAGACCAAATGGGAAAAAGATTTGAAGTGTTCTTTGGATCATGAAGAGTGGTGTAAAGCTATAAATAATACTCGCTGACAGGTTCAATGTTTAAATTTATTAGAAACCTACTACAAGGTCATATATAGATGGTATTTAGTCCCTAGTAAGTTATCTCAGATGTAACCAGGAGTTACCTCTAAGTGCTGGAGATATGATAAAGAGGAGGGATCACTTATCCACATTTGGTGGAGTTGCTCAAATATTCAGAGAATGTTAAGATTTATAAAAGATATAACTGGAATAGAGTTAGAAAAGAAACCAGAGGTAGTTTTGCTACACATGCATTGGCCAAATATGTCATATAGAAATAGATGCTTTATAATCCATTGTTTTATCGCATTTAAAATTGTTCTTGCACGGAACTGGAAATCTAATCAAGTAGTTCACTGGGATTTTATTAAAGATCAATTCCTCCTTCAGACGAAGATGGAAAGAGATCTGAGTATACCATATTTGAATTCCCCAAAAAGAAGGGACCTATGGCAAGGTTGGGTTAACAAAATAGAAACTAGGCTATAAATCAGACTGGTATATATTGGATTTGTTATCACCTGAATAGTTAGAGCCCTGAGCTAAGACAGACTCCTCTCCATAGCCCGACCCCGCAGATACTGGTGTATTGTGTTTGTCTAATGTGAATGTCTGGACTATGTAACGATGGAACTAGACCTGTGTGGTTTTATCGGTATATGTATTTTTGTAAGAAATTGAATAAAAGAATTTATACTAAAAAAAAAAAAAAATGTTACTTATACTATATATTTCTCATGCAAACTGTGCTCTTTTATTCTTATTTTACTTTCTATCCATCGTAAATATCTATTTTTATTGAATTTTCAAAATTATCAAGCCCCAATACTGCTGTAAGAAATTTAGTGTTTCATCAGCTGATTGTCTGCAATAAGCAAAGCCTGATTTCAGAAAAATCAAGTCCCAATACTGCTGTAAGAAAGTCTCTCTCCTCTGGCATATTTCAATCACCCTTCAAACATGCAACTATAACCCCAATTCTAAAGAAGCCCAACCTTGACCCTAACTCCCCATCCAATTATCATCCTATCTCGCTACTGCCTTTTGCATCCAAGATCCTTGATGCGAGATTGACAGACTTCCTTGAGTCCAACTCTCTTTTTGTGCGCTAAGCACTCTGTGGAACGGCACTGACCAAAGTATCCAATGACCTACTCGCTGCAAAATCTCCTAGTCATTACTACACTATCCTAATTCTCCTTGAACTTTCTGCAGCTTTTGAAACTGTTGATCATCAACAGCTTCTTCTCATCCTCCGCAATATCGATCTACAAGATAATGCTCTCTCCTGGTGCTCCTCCTACCTCTCCCAGCACTCTTTCAGTGTTTCATACTCTAGCTCTGCTTCTTCTCCCCAATTCCTCTCTGTTGGTGTCCCCCAAGGTTCAGTCCTTGGTCCCCATCTGTTCTCCATCTATACTGTCTCCCTTGGTAAATGCATTAGCTCCTTTGGCTTCCAATATCATTTCTATGCGGATGACACGCAAATCTATCTGTCCCCTCCTAATCTCTCCCTGTCCCTCTTGACTAATGTCTCTGACTGCCTCTCTGCTATTTCTAACTGGATTGCTGCAAACTTCCTTAAACTCAACTTGACCAAAATGCTGGTATTTCCTCCCTCAAGTGTTGCTACTCCTGTGTCTGTCTCCCTCCAAGTCAACGGTGCTAACATCAGCTCCACCATGCAGGCTCGCTGGTTAGGTGTTCTCTTTGACTCTGACCTCTCCTTCACGCCTTATGTTCAGTCTATCGTCAAATCCTGCCGCATCCATCTCAAAAACATTGCGCCCAACTGACCCTTCTTAACACCAGATGCGACTAAGGTGGTGGTCCATTCCACTGTCCTTTATCGCCTTGACTACTGTAATCTGCTTCTCAGTGGTCTTACGTGCTCCCAACTTGCACGGTTGCAGTCCATAATGAATGCAGCAGCGAGGCTCATCTTCCTGTCCACCCGCACCGCCCAAGCCTCACCCTTCTGTCAGTCCTTACATTGGCTTCCTGTAAGATATAAGGCTAAATTTTAAATTCTGGTTC
The DNA here is from genome assembly GCF_036172605.1 of Pelobates fuscus. Taxonomy (NCBI): domain Eukaryota; kingdom Metazoa; phylum Chordata; class Amphibia; order Anura; family Pelobatidae; genus Pelobates; species Pelobates fuscus. Next base: position 325,597,727 of record NC_086317.1, on the reverse strand, counting down.
TTGCATTCAAATCTCTACATAATGCTGCTCCCACCTACCTATCCTCCCTAATACAGAAGTATGTCCTATTTAGGCCCTTACACTCTGCTGCAGACTTACGTCTATCTTCTGTCCATACTCACACCGCTGATGCTTGCCTTCAAGACTTCTCAAGGTCTGTACCATTCCTCCTCCATCAGATGCTCACCCAGTCTCCACTGCTTCAAAAAATCATTAAAAACCCACTTCTTCATAAAAGCATTTGAATTAAACTGTTAATAGATCCCGACTGATTCCTCCCTTACAACTGTCATTAGTCTACTATCCTTACCTTTTGTGTCACTTTACCCCACTCCTTCTAGCATGTAAGCTCATTGAGCAGGGCCCTCAACCCCTCTGCTCCTGTGTGTCCAACTTGTCTGGTTACAACTACATGTTTGTTCGTCCACCCACTGTAAAGCGCTGCAGAATTTGTTGGTGCTATATAAATAATAACATAATAATAATGCCTAGGAAGGTAGTAGTTAGCTTAGAGTAAAATCTGAGTTTTATATTTTTGCTCTTCTGAGCATATGAAAGACAAATGTTTCTGGACTCCTTAAAATCACAGTGCACTTACCCCAATATGTATATAAGCCAAACCATCCACCAATCAAACATTAGTTTATCAAGCTCCATATTCTAGAGCAATTGCTCCCAGCCAAAGTCTTGCGAGACCAGATGACCCTACATGAGATTTCGATTGATGTGGGTCTCATTACTAAGCAACATTTTCTAGGCGTTCCCTTAAGCATTGAGCAAGGATCATGACTGTGGGAGGAGCTACAAAGTAAAAAGTGAAAGTCGTTTTTTTAATGATACAGTGCTACAAAATGCAATAAAGTAAATGCAATCAGATAAGATAAGGCTGTACATACAAAAGTAAATATGTGTATATATAAAGAGAGATTCTTGTACATTCAAGGAGCACATATCTCATAAGCCTCTACTTAATGTTCTTAAGCAAATACATCAGAAAGTGTAGTGGGAAAAAAAATATACAAAGAATATATTCTCATAAAAACAACCAGAGAAGTTTCGAATCCAAGCCAGGACACACTTACCATGCAAGGGTGCACCCATAAGGAAGCACCTCACAGGAACCAGTGCCACTCCAGCTTCTCATTAAAACCATGGTTGTCACTGTTACCAAGAGTTATGTCTATCTAGCATATTTTTGCAGGAGAATCCTATCCATTTTACCCCCTTTGCTAATCGGGGGTACATGTTCAAGAACTTAATACTTTGGTTGCATTTCATGAAAACGCCTTGCCACTGGCTTATTAGAGTGTGGGTTTCTTTTTTTTTTTAATTCTTTATTTATGCGTGCTTGGTTTAGCAAGTTAACAGAATCACACGGAAACAATGGTATGACAATTTGAGCGGAACAATGAAACGGTGTTAACATATATGACAAGGTAGAAAGCACATTTTCATATTGCAAGCAAGTTGGATGACATACCCGGGGTCGACAAGGTTGTATCAGGCATGGTGATATGTATGTTAATCCCCTGGTGTACTACAAGTGTGAGAGTGTGAAGATGCTCCCTAGTTCGGGCTCTTGTGTGTCGGTGTGTGTGGGAGCAGGTGTATATGTGTTGCAGGTAGGTTCAGATGTGTGGGTTCGGATGCCTATGTGTACTCGCCTGTGGAGCTCTGAGTAGTTCCATGCTAATTGGGCTGACATATGTTGGGTGCTACGGTAAGCGTCGTACCCTGTGTGGCATCTCTATCCCCCTATCCCTGGGGGTGGCGGGGGTGGGCGGAGTGGTGTTAAACCAGAGTGGGCGCCAGTGTTCTATCGTGCGTGGGGGGCTGTCTGCCGCTCTTGTGAGAGCGGAGGCTCCAAGGCTGTGGTTGCATTAAAAAAAGAACAGAGAGAAAAAGAGAGAGGGAGAGGAGCACAGAGACATGTGTGCAATGCAATGTGTGATGAGTGAGTTGCAGCAGTACAACTAAGAAATAAAAGGTAAAACAATAGAGATGGTTGTCTCTGGAACTGCTCTCATCACAGGAGGTCTGGATCTTCCCTTAGGCGGTTGTGACCGCGCCATGCGTATTGTCTCTGGGCTCAGTCCTTGTGCAAGGTCAGGTGGGTAAAAGTTGTGGGTTACATAGTGACTGTCCTGGATTGGAGCTGTCCTCTGGGTCCCAGCTCTCCGGTTGGCTTACTGCCGTGGAAGGTTGTAGTCCCAGTGCCCTCAGGAAGGTGGGGGTCCCGGATGGGGATGCAAGGTGGTGTGCAGTCCCATTGTGATGGACAAGCAGTGCGCCCGTGTTCCCCCACCTGTAGACTATGCCTGCCTTGCGCAGCGCAGTCGTCACGGTTCCAAAGGTCTTTCTCCTCAGCAATATGGCTCTAGTAACATCGTGGAAAAAGGAGAGCTGAGCGCCCTCAAATGTCAGCGGTGTTATGCCTTTTATGGCGGTCATTATCAGTATTTTGTCAGACACTGTCAGTAAGCGCAGGATAACATCTCTGGGCGTGTTGGGTGGTAGGTGTGCGGTGTTCATCACTCTGTAAATTCCGTCCAGAGTTATTTTCTTTGCGGTTGTCTGTGATAGGATTGTTGTGAGCAGCCGCCGTGTGTAGTGCGGTAGCTCCTCAGTCGTGACCGCGGCTGGAACACCTCTGATTTTTATATGCGTTCGACGTTGTTTGTCCTCCAGGGAGGCAATCTGCCCAGCCAGTACATGTTGCTCTGCTTGGAGTCATTGGACCGAGTCCTTGAGGGTGGACACTGTGTCCTGTACGTTGGTGAGGTCTGCCTCTACATTCCCAACCCTCCCTGTTACAGTTTGTATGTCAGCCTTGACCATCGCGACATCCGCTGCTAGCAATTTTTGGATGTTGATCAGAAGGGCCTTTAGGTCCCCTTTAGTAGTGGGGGCTGAGTCATCTTGGGAGTCAGGTGTCAGCGGGTGTTCCGCCGGGAGGGCCGTTGGCGTGGCTGGCTCACCTTGGTCGGGTTCGGGTGCCGGGCCAGCTGGGGGTCGGCTGGGGGTCGCAGGCCGAAGCCACATCTCCCCTATATCTCTGCCTTGTGTGTTGGGGCCAGCTGTGGCTTTGTGGAGCGGCGGCCCATGGTAGTGGTACCCGTGTCCGGGTTGGATGCGTAATGTTCTAGGAGGCTTCCGCCGAGGTAGGCCTCTAGGCCTTGAGTTGGCGATGCGCGGATTTGCGCCTCTGCCTGAGCTGCTTGGGTGCCTGGAAAAAAGGCATCAGTCTGTGCGGTATGTATCGCTGGTCAGTGCCGGATACCCGCCGAGGCTCGATGGGGCTTTGTTTGGGGGATTTTTGGCAGATTATCTCCGGGTTCGGGAGAGCAGGTTTAGATGGCGTCTGTACAGGATGGCTGCCAGGCTCCGCCCCCGAGTGTGGGTTTCTAATAGACATCTTGTGTTGAGATATTTTCTTCTTCAGTGCCAATGTGTGCACCCAGAGAGCAGGGATATGAGACTCGGCATATCTACTCCCCCTCCAGCACACAGCAGTGTTGGCATGCCAGATTGGCACTTACGAGACTCCATCCCTCTGTTCATGACCAGGGTACTCAAACTGCTGCAGACAAAGCAAAAGGCTGACTCTACACATCACTGTTCGATGTTCACCATTGTAATGGCACCCCCAGGCATAAAAGGGGTTAACAGCCGTTTAGTAGATCTTCCCCTTCCAGAGACACAGGCACAGCTACCGCAGAACCCCAAACTCCCGAACAGGATACAAAGTAGCACTCCAAACTCCCGAACCGGAACCTCACGAATAGCTGCTAGCAGTTGAACAGGAAAAGCACCCAAGCGGCTTACACTCCTGGCAATCAGTCTCTAACAGCAAACAGTAAATCACCCCAAGAACGAGACAAAGCTCTGTGTTGAGGGTCAAGCAGTGAACAGACAGAGCTGTGGGTTTATTGTTCTTATATACACATTAGTACCACCCACAGGGTTTTGGAAAACAACCAATAAACATGCACAATACACTCAGACACTCCCACACAAAATCCTCCCCTCTGCCTGCGATACAATTACCTTACACAATGGGTAATGTAATTATCACAAGCAGAGAAATACAGTTTTTCCACATTATTCATAACTTTAAAAGTATGAATCACATTCACATATAACTTACATTTTCAGAATCAGCATACTCCAAATATAAACATACGTCAAAATCATACCATTGGTCCAGTGGTTTAAAAGATAGATCGTAGTCCTTTGTGAAGCATGACTTTTCTGCCCAAAACCAGTTCCACAGAGTCTTCTATCCTGGAGATAATTGGGAAGTAATCCAATTATCTCCAAGGACAGAGGCAAAATTCCATTGAACACATGGCAGCAAAAGACAATAAAATACATAAACATGTATAACTGCAGCCATTGCATAAAACAGGTACATTCAACATATCCCCAGATAACTTAGATCTGAGCGTACATTATTACTGAATGGCGCTCATATCTCATACATACAGTTCAATTGCCATGGAGCCAAAGTCTTTCACATAGTCTTTCATTATATGAATGGGCTCCAAGGCATAGCTATCTGGGGTATCACTATTCAAATAGGGCAAGTACCGAAAGGACCCGGCTTTCATGTCTTTGCAGGGGAAAACCAAGCTTTTTAACATGGGGCCATAGTCCAGAGGCAACAGGCGGGCAACCAGGCTTCTCCAATGCAATGTGGCGAGATTGGTCTCGTCACAACCATAATCTCATAGATCAATTAAATGGCCACTCCTGGCCTAAAAGTTTTGTTGGGTACTGGGTCTTAACACTGCCTTCTCTGTCTCACCTTCTCCCACTCTAAAATACTTCCTTCTTTCAGGTTGCTCTCTATGCATACTACTAGTTTTCTGTCCCTACCTCCTAACCTGCAGTTTTCAATAACACAGTTGCACATGTCAGCAGGAAGCGAAACTAAGCTTCATTGGAATTAAAGGGACATTGATTGAATTTGTACCTGGAGTACACTGGCGATGTCTGTCCATTCAGTGTTAAACCATTTTAGAGCAGTTTAACAATGAATAAGGGTCCCAGGCCAAACACAGCCTGGCTTCTACTGGAGACTATACACTTCCTTCTAGACATACCAATTCAGCAATGGCTGTTTTAATTAGCTGAAAGCAGTCAGGTGTCATTTTCAGTCTATCACAGCCACACAGTGCTGCTCAGGTTAATGCTTCCTCATTAGCTCAAGTCATACATAAGGGATGGGTTACTGGTGATTCTTGTTTAGCATTGAAACATTAAAAGTAGTTTAACACTGAATGAAAGACAGCACCCCGCCAACTCCAGACATTACTAACACTTCGGTGAGACAAAGCAGATAGAGTACTTTACAGTCAGGGGCATGGCCCCCCTACATCATGTTGTGTCCCCCTCGTCCACCCGCCAAATGCATGGATGTACCCGGTGCTTCCTCCTGTCATGGAGGAAGCCCTTTATGGACCCCGAAGTAGGCAGCGTGCGCTCATCAGAGGTTGAGAGGGAGCTGTGATCTTCCTGCTCTGCTCCCTCACGTGCTGTCTACTGATGCAGGGAGCCAGAATGTGACATCAAATCCAAGCATCATATTCCGTCTCCCGGCATCAGGAAATGGCACTTGAGGGAGCAGAGCAGAAGGATTACAGCTCCCTCGTTGCCTCTGATGTGCTCAAAGCCATTTGCCTCACAGCAGCCCCACTGGACCCCAGGGACAGATCCACTCCAGCTCTCAAGGTAGGGGGTCTGGGTGGACAAATTACATTAATAATATTAGTAATTTGTGAGTGTGTGTGTGTGTGTGCGTCTGTCAGTGAATGTGTGAGTGTGTGTATATGTCTGTCAATGTGTGTGTGTGTGCCTGTCAGTGAATGTGTGTATGTCTGTCAGTGAATTTGTGTGTGTCTGTCTCTGAGTGTCTGTCTATGTTATACCTGGAAGGGAGGACACTGCCATCTCACTTCCCTCTCACTTTAACTAGTGGCTCCACCCCTGTGATGACTGACAGGTCAGAGAGCATGGCAGCCATCTTAAGTCAGCAAGTGTGATGCAGTGCTGCACAGAGGATGTTTTACTCCTGTGTTCCTGTCAGTTATAATAAGCCTGATTATACAGTAAATGTACAGCAATAAAGCAAGGTTGTATCAAACCACTGGTCTCATATGTGAAGCAGTCGGGACTATAACAATGTATGTCAGCGAGTGCATGTGATTCTGAGAGTGGGTTTGTGTCACTGTGTGTCTGTCAGGCAATGTGTGTATTAGTTTAACAGTGTGTGAGACAATGACTGTCTGTCAGTGAGTATATATCAGTGTATGTGTATCAGTGAGGGCATGTTGTCTGTCATTCTGCCCATCCACACTGTCATCCCCACACCTTGCCCCCCACACTGTCACCTTCCTACACCCTGCCCCCAACACTTACACACTTCTTACACACACACACACACACACACACACACACACACACACACACACACTGTATTCAATACACACACTGCATACAATACACACTACATCCATGACATGGAAGAAGGGGGGGAGAAAAGGCATGAAAGGGAGGGGGGAGCAGATTGACATGAATTCTTCAATTCATGGGGTAGATGCGAGCTGAATGGACAGTGCGGCTACATCTAAGGTGTGACATATTACCTACCTGGCAGAGGCTGCAATTTGAAGTGTACACACACATACATACACGTTTTATAACTGCCCCCCTACTTTTGTCACTGGCCCACCATGTACCCTCCCTAAATATGAATACTAGAGACGCCACTGTTTACAGCAAGCATGTCAAACTCAAAGTCTAACCCAGGCCAAATAAAGGTTCACGTTTATGTGGGCTGCAATAAAACAACAACTTACATTTTCATAGAATCGTAAGTTTATTTTGAAAAGTACAGTATAAAAAAAAAAACAGCATCCCCCTATACTAAACTACAGCACACCCCTCTACTAAATCCTAGCCCCCCTCTTCTAAATCCCAGTCCCCCCCCTCTACTAAATCACAGCACCCCCCTCTAGCCAACAAGCAGACTCCACTCACATTGCCGCCGCCAGTATGCAACTCCGGAGTCCGGCCTCTGGTATACCCCAAATGGCAGCGTCCGCACCCTGTGCCAAAGTGGCTCCTCCCGCTACTTCTTGAAACCCTGTGAAGTTGGAGCACGTCGGAATGTGACGTGGCGTTGCGTGCCTCCGTGCACCTCCAGGTACTCCTATGTCCAGCTGCGGCCATCGCAACACAGACCGACACACACACACACTCACTGACACACACAGACACACACACAAACAGACACACTGACAGACACACAGACACACACACACACACACTGACAGACAAACACATTGACAGACACACACACAGGCACACTCACTGACAGACACACAGACAGTCTCACTCACTGACACACACAGACACACCCACCCACAGACAAACACACTGACAGACACACACACAGACACACACAATGACAGACACAGACTGACACACTCACTGACAGACACAAAGACAGTCACACTTACTGACAGACACACATACACACACATACTCAGTGACAGACAGACACCCACACACTCACTGACAGACACACACACACACACACACACACACTCACTCACTGACAGACACACACACAGACAGACACTCACTGACCAACACACACTGACAGACAAGACACAGGTGTAGGCGCTCTCTAAAATGTATGGGTGAACGGCAGCAGTAAACCAGCAGGACTTCCCAATACCTGCTATTAACCAGAAAGTGCAAAAACAAAGTGGTAAACCACGCCACACGATAATAGGAGATAATTTAAACAAAAATGTACATACATACAAGTGGTCCCAGTATTGAGGTAGTAGATATAAACCTTAAAAGGATAAAAATGGAAACAATAGTGCAATATGCCAATGTATTGTAGTACAATAGTGTAATAATTTAAAAAGCCAGTAGGAGGACCAACTCACACTTTCCAGAGCTGCTAAGAGCTCTGCTGAATAGCGCCTGGACGGTATGATCCCCGTCTAAGGATATGGTGGTGGTATCTGGTATCCGGGGCTCCACAGACGTATATACAATAAACGCACAAAGAGAATCCAATAGTGTATTATGTATATATAAATAAGTAAAAGGCAAAGGGTAAATACCCTACTTACAATTTCCAGAGCACTAAACCTGCTCTGGTGGTGAGTGCTTGTGGTGGTATAATCCCCACCAAGGGATATAAGCAGGATCCAAGGTGCACAGGAATGAGAGGTAGATCAAGAGCTGGAAACAAACTGCAATTTTATTATTAAAATAAAAAAATCTTTGAATATAAAATCTCCAGTAAAAGTTACAAAGTCCAAAATGCAAAGTCCAGACTTCTTGATCCACTTACACACTGACAGACACACACAAACTGACAGATACACACAGATTCTTGCACACACTCACATCATTCCCTGGGGTCCAGTGGGGATCTTCTATCTGGAAATCTCCTTCCTGCTCCTCACTGCTCCCTGATGTCATATTCCAGTACCCGGCATCAGTACAGACAGCGTGCGTGAGAGAGCAGTGAGGAGGAGGATGAACAGAATGAGCTCCTTCGCTGCCGCCAGTGTCCTGCTTCCTCCCCGGCCGGGTACATTTTAGCAGAGTAGGCACCTGCAATGTGGAGAAAGCAGGTGCCTACTCTGCTTTAACACCAAGAATGTACACGCGGCTCACCGGGCCGTAAAGATGTCCATTGTGGACTGCGAGTTTGACATGCTTGGTTTACAGTATCCCTTTACCTGTCAGTCTCTTTTAATGTCACCCTTTTTGTTTACATCTACAGATATTCCATATTTGTAACATGTATTAGCTTGATGATAGCTGCACTTTTTGTAATGACATTTCAATTGCATCATATTTTTTCAATTATGCTTCAGTAGTGCATGTAATATTTCTGGGTCTCTTACTGTTCCATAGTTGGAAATCACACTTTCAATGCCAATTAAGTTTCAATTAATATTTTTTTAAGCACACTATAAAATACTTTTGTGGTTTCTTTACTAAATAGTAATGAGTGTTCTGCACCAAATTTTCCAAAATGATTGGTAACTGTGATATCTTCACTAGAAAATGAATGTATTGTTCAAGACATTCTTCAAGACAGTTTCTTTTCCTTCACTTCTACCTCTTTTTTAAAAAAAAAATTCTATTTGTTAAACCCCTTCATGGAAAGGATCCTTAATAAATGGTCCCAATAAATGTTTATTTATATACTATAACTGACTTCTGCAAAACATTTTGTGGTAGAAGTTGATCTACAAACTATTCATAGAGTAATTTTATGGCAGTTTTTTTTTTAATCCATTTTGAATGTCAATGGAACATGTTGACATATGTTGTTCCACCTATTCTGTACAAAGGCAATATCATGTAGAACATAATATAATGCTTTCTCTTTGGTGAGCACTGTTACCACGGCAGCTCATTATATTATGGTTATATAAGGTTATGGTCCTATAAGCCTATTTGTGCTATGCACCAGACTGTCAAGCAATGCTTATAATAGCCTGTGATCACTAGGGATGGGTTAGCCCAGTCCTCTGTGTTATTGCTGTCCAGGTTCGACAGATCCACTTTTGATTATTCAGAAGTCACTGAAAGTATGCTACATTCACCAACACCCAAACTGTCAGCGACAATATAGGCTCAGGGGTAGCCCAGTGCTCTCAGCGTGTTATTGACATCCAGGTTTGACACAATCACATTTTGTAATTCAGAATTACAGTTTCCTCAATATCAGAGTTGCATAAAATGAGCTCCAAACCCATAGCGGTCAGTGGCAATAATAGGCTAATGCTTGTGGTGGGCAAGCCCAGTGCTATTAGCCTGTTTGACATCCAGGTTGGACGCCGTGGCATCTGATAAAAATTGATGTGCAATTTTCACATAAGCGCAGCTGAATGTGGGTGCTGGGTGTCAGGATTACTAATTGATCCCGCATGTAGAACTGTATCACACCTAGGACTAGAAGGTAACGTCTTACCGGGCCTTAGGATGGCCGGACTTAACGTACCAAAGAATAGTCAGAATACTTGCCAAGGTCGGGGACACAGAATGGGACACAACGATGAGGGAAAGCCAAAAGTCTGGGATATGAGAATACAAGGAATTCAAAACAAAGTCAAAGTAAATAAACAGAAATAAACGCTCAGGAACTCACTGTCGGACAACCACTAAGGTTATACCACGTTAGGGCAATGAGTAAAAGGAAAAAAGGAGTTTAAATAAGCCTCCCTCAGATCCGATTGGCTGTACCCAGTTTTTAACCCCAAAACGTACGTGCGCGTCCTTTACGTGATGTCACACGCACGTCAACGTCGTCAGTAGCGTGGGCGGGCGTGGACCTAAATTTTGGTGTGGATCCGCAGCGGCCGGTGTCCACCAAGATGTTGAAAGAGTCAGATATATCGCTGCATGACCACTGAACGTCACTATTGCATTTATCATGAGGGAAACTACTGCAATTACTGCAAGGTGAGGCTGAACATGTTACACTGGGATGGCACCCAGACACATATTGTACTAGAACCACTACAGTGAGCTGCAGTTCTTATGGTGCTATTGTAAACTTGTAACTAACTTTGAACTTGTTGCTAGGTAGTTACAAGAATGGAAAGTGTTAAAACATATTATGTGATCCACATGCATGTGATATAATAAACAAATGAACAGGAAAGCAGAGTGAAGAAGTTAATTCACAGTGATGTGTGCATACTCTTGATAACAAGTTATGCCTATGACATTCTGACATTGGCGCTCAATAAAAAGAAAGAGAGGAGTCACAGTCTAAGAGGACGTTCATTTAATTGGAAAGCCAACTGAGATCTAAAGCAGCTGAAACAGAGAATGCACTCTTTCTCTGCACAATGGCATTGGTTGAAGGTTGTATATAAGGTGGCCTTATTAAAGTGACAAGGCAATTTAATTCTTTTGTGCACGATGATTCTACTTCATTGATTTACAATAGGAAGGATATAATTTTGCGAGTGTTGGCAAAAAGCTCAAATGTCAGGCTTTTCAAATTGCCATACTTGCCTTGTTTGGGATGAATAATGCATAACTCACCCTTTGTCTACTTTTAAATTTTCTTGAATAAATACAAAGAACATAAAAAGCAGAAATGATTGTCTGATTTATATTTAAAATTAAGATCAACATTGTGATAAATGCTTACTGTCAAGTAGTATGACTTTTTGGGTAACTGCGATATCGTTTAATCAACAGCACGAGTTCTACAGTACTACAAATTGAATAAAAATATTAAGGTGTTAATCTGTACCAATGCATATCTGTTAAAAACAATATTTAACACACAATTCACTTTCTACTCTTCTGGAATATTTTATAATTGTGCAACAAATTCATATTTAATTATATGTATCAAAATATGATAAGTATATAAGAGACCTGAAAAAAATATAAATGCCTTATATGCTACTTCTTCTGCATTTAGATTTGTGTTGGAGAAAGTAACAAGGTAACATAAGACCTTAACATTATATGCTAGTTATTGTATGCCTTTTAGATGTGTCTGTCATGTGCAATTGTGTTTATGACAATTACAATTTCAAGGAAAATTCAATGTATCTATGCAATCTGAATTACAAATAAATGTAATCTCCATCAGTAAGTGTCCTTGGGCAAGACACATATCCACCTATCTCAAATCCTAGCAATATATATCCAGCTTCCTCAAATCCTATAGATATATATCCACCTATCATAAATCCTTATAGATTGTAAGCTTCTTTGAGCACTGCAGAACATGTTGGTGCTATATAAATATTATTTTTACCTGAACTTTGTTTCTCTACAGAGGGTTATGGACTGCAAGGCTTTATGTGCTCCTCCTATTTGTATCCTACAATGCCATAATATTTGCATTTTTTACTTTTCATGGTTTATATATTTAAGTTTTTATGTAAATCATAACACTACATCACTACAGGATGCTCAAGGGAGCTGTACAGGCAATGCATGAAAATCAAAACAGTGGACCTCAGGCAGAGTATGCATTCAAACTCTCCCAAAATTTGGGAGACCAACAACCCACAAAGCACTAATAATAAAATTATGTTGTTGTGTGTTTCATATGTGCAAGTGTCTGTCAGTGTGTCTGACATTGTGTGTGCATCTATGTCTATGCTGACATTGTGGATCTATGCATTTATATCTCACAGATGGAAAACCAACCTCATGCTCATGAGTTGCATTAACAACAAAACAGCTGTCCAAGTGGGGTTCACTGGCTTTGCTCCTCTTCCTGAGTTGTGTTTCAAAGTTGTTGTATTCAGCAGACACATAATCTAAGGAATCCATGTATAAAGTGGAAATGAGGCAAAAATGTGCTTCTTTGTTGAGCTCTTTTGCATATGCCTACCCAGAATCCCTTTGCAGTAGTGAGAGCACTGTTAAAGTGAGATTTCTGTGGAAAAAGCAAGTCTTATGGCTTGACTGGTGTGTCTATTTGTGTTTAGCAATGTATTAACTATCCACTTACTTCAGGTGGAAGGGATTTTCATCCACTCTTTTTTTCCCCACCACAATTCTTTTTGGTTTGTATTTTAGTGTATTTGTGAAAAAAATGTGCTGTTATTTTCAGCAACAGCCTGCAACCCTCTATGAGCCCAATCTCCAATGAACAATAGGGTAGCCTTCCTTCTGCTGCTAAATGTTAGACAGAAAAATAACGTCTGTGTGTCTGTGTCTAGTAGTATGTTTACCAGTGTAGTACTGTGTATTGGAAGTGACTCTGGCAATGTATGTGTGTAGTGACTGGCAGTATTTGTTTCTGGCAGTGTGTGTCAATAAGTAATTGTATGTGTGTTCCTGGCAGTGTGTCTCAGTGTTTGTGTGTATTCCATGATAGTGCTTGCAATGCATTGCTGTGAGTGTATATCTGAGTATGTGTGAGTGTGTGTGGGAAGAGGTATTGGCGGAACCTCTGTAATGGTATCACAGAACAACACCAGCAGACACATGCCACTAGATACACACTTATGCCCACTGCATGTTTCTGTAAATTTTACTGCTTTACTACTTCTTATACACAGAGCACATAACAATGAGTTGTATTGCTGTGGAGCTCTGTAATACACACTGTGCAGGGATGTTGAGTTTAAATTTGCACCAGGCAGTTTTTTTCAGTTTTTTTGCCTTTAACCATGTCTCAGGGAAGCGGCAGGACTGCTTTTCAGGCCTGGGCAGGGAGCATGTGATCTGCACATTCAGCTGGGATAGACCACTGTAGATTGCTCCCTGTCATAGTCCCACTAATATGTCAGTGCACAGTTTCCAGTATGTTGAAATGTGTTGTGCCTTATTTATGTTTTATCATTTGGATTTCTTATGCTTTATTTATTTCAATAAATTTTGATATATACTATGATCTACCTTTGTATATTTATTTTATAGGTAGATACAGTAATGGAGCTACTGGGGCCCAAACGCTAATGGGGTCAATCAAGTGGCCCATGTACTTAGAGCCACCCGATGCTAATGTGCCTTCAGGGGACCTCTGCAGGGATCTCGTTGTTTGCTACTGCTCTTTAAAAGGTCGGCCGGGCCTCTGTAGTATCTGCAGCGCTTCTAGATAAAAGCGGCCGAGCTGTGTGGGAGGGAGAAGAGAGGAGGGGACCATAGATTGGGAGAGCCTCAGGCAGCAGACTGGACCCCTGGTAAAGCTTCCCTGCTGCACCCAAAAGGTAGATTACAGGAGGGTTGCTAAAAATGTGTAAGTTTTGTAAGTGTCAGTGTATGTATCTATGTGTCTGTAAGTGTGTGTATCTGTATGTGTGTCAATGTTTGTATCTGTGTGTGTCAGTGTGTCTATCTATTTACCTGTGTGTTTGTATAGCTGCATGTGTGTCAGTGTGTGCATCTGTGCATCTGTATCTGCATATGTGTCAGTGTTTGTCTGTAACTGCATGTGTGTCAGTGTGTGTATCTGGGCATCTGTATCTGTATGTGTGTCAGTGTTTGTCTGTATCTGCATGTGTGTCAGTGTGTGCCCCTGTGTATATGTGTGACTGTTAGTGTTGTCGCGAACCCGAAATTTTCGGTTCGCGAACGCGAACTTCCGCAAATGTTCGCGAACCGGCGAACCGCGCGAACCGCCATTGACTTCAATGGGCAGGCGAATTTTAAAAACAACAGGGACTCTTTCTGGCCACAATAGTGATGGAAAAGTTGTTTCAAGGGGACTAACACCTGGACTGTGGCATGCCAGAGGGGGATCCATGGCAAAACTCCCATGGAAAATTGCACAGTTGATGCAGAGTCTGCTTTTAATCCATAAAGGGCAGAAATCACCTAACATTGACACCTGTCCTCAAAGCCCAGCCCTGATACACACTGACACAGAGCAGAATAGAGACTGTTCCCCCTACATAGGGTCACTTGGCAGATATGGATTGACACCTATCCTAATGATCCCTGATACACACTGACACAGAGCAGAATAGGGACTGTTCCCCCTACATAGGGTTACTTGGCAGATATGGATATACACCTATCCTAATGATCCCTGATACACACTGACACAGAGCAGAATAGAGACTGTTCACCGTCCACAGAGACCATGATACACACTGACACAGAGCAGAATAGAGACTGTTCCCCCTACATAGGGTCACTTGGCAGATATGGATTGAAACCTATCCTAATGATCCCTGATACACACTGACACAGAGCAGAATAGAGATTGTTCCCCCTACATAGGGTCACTTGGCAGATATGGATTGACACCTGTCCTCAAAACCCCTGATACACACTGACACAGAGCAGAATAGAGACTGTTCACCGTCCACAGAGACCATGATACACACTGACACAGAGCAGAATAGAGACTGTTCCCCCTACATAGGGTCACTTGGCAGTTATGGATTGACACCTGTCCTCAAAACCCCTGATACACACTGACACAGAGCAGAATAGGGACTGTTCCCCCTACATAGGGTCACTTGGCAGATATGGATTGACACCTGTCCTCAAAACCCCTGATACACACTGACACAGAGCAGAATAGGGACTGGTCCCCCTACATAGGGTCACTTGGCAGATATGGATTGACACCTGTCCTCAAAACCCCTGATACACACTGACACAGAGCAGAATAGGGACTGTTCCCCCTACATAGGGTCACTTGGCAGATATGGATTGACACCTGTCCTCAAAACCCCTGATACACACTGACACAGAGCAGAATAGGGACTGTTCCTCCTACATAGGGTCACTTGGCAGATATGGATTGACACCTGTCCTCAAAACCCCTGATACACACTGACACAGAGCAGAATAGGGACTGTTCCCCCTACATAGGGTCACTTGGCAGGTATGGATTGACACCTGTCCTCAAAGCCCCTGATACACACTGGGGGGAGCTACTGTCCTCCCCAACCCCTGCGCGGTGGGTGGGGGCCATAAATCACAATGGGGTGACCTACTGTCCTCCCCCCCTCGGCCCCCACCTCTGCGCGGTGGGTGGGGGGCATAAATCACAATGGGATGAACCTACTGATAGGAGTGGAGTATTGTTCATATCAGTTTAATACCTTCCGCGTCTCCTATCAGTGGACGTGTAAATGGCAGAGATTTTTAATTGTTGAATCACCTCCCCTTTTTAGGCCAAGGTGGGAAGATGCTTAGACCACTGGTATATTGGTGCCATCTTGGAGGATTTTAATTTTTGGTTTGGTTTTTGAAGTCACAGTGCTGCACCAGTGGGCCTAAAAATTAGGCATGTAGACATGCCTGAAAAATTTGGTATTGTTGCAGCCGCTGCTGTAGCAGCGGCCAGAAAAATTTATGTTTGTTTCACAGGCAGAAAGTGCCCTAAAACATGGCGGCTTGAACCCTAGTTGGTGGCGGATAAGTCACGCAAGTCAAACGTCATTCAGAGCTAAAATACAGCAGCGTGTGGACCATTTTTAGCCCAAGGCAGCTCATCTCATCAGGCCTTTTTTAAGCAAATGTATCGCCCAGTGTCAGTCCCTTCGGGATCCATCCCTCATTCATCTTAATAAAGGTGAGGTAATCTAGACTTTTTTGACCTAGGCGACTTCTCTTCTCAGTGACAATACCTCCTGCTGCACTGAAGGTCCTTTCTGACAGGACACTTGATGCGGGGCAGGCCAGAAGTTCTATCGCAAATTGGGATAGCTCAGGCCACAGGTCAAGCCTGCACACCCAGTAGTCAAGGGGTTCATCGCTCCTCAGAGTGTCGATATCTGCAGTTAAGGCGAGGTAGTCTGCTACCTGTCGGTCGAGTCGCTCTCTGAGGGTGGATCCCGAAGGGCTGTGGCGATGCATAGGACTTAAAAAGGTCCGCATGACCTCCATCAACAACACGTCTTTAAAGCGTCCTGTCCTTGCCGGCGTGGTCGTGGGAGGAGGAGGAGGAGGATGACTTCCACCTCTCCCCCTCTTAGATTCCCGTTGTGCTGTGACATCACCCTTATACGCTGTGTAAAGCATACTTTTTAATTTATTTTGCAAATGCTGCATCCTTTCCGACTTGTTGTAATTCGGTAACATTTCCGCCACTTTCTGCTTATACCGGGGTCTAGTAGCGTGGACACCCAGTACAGGTCGTTCTCCTTCAGCCTTTTTATACGAGGGTCCCTCAACAGGCAGGACAGCATGAAAGACCCCATTTGCACAAGGTTGGATGCCGAGCTACTCATTTCCCGTTCCTCCTCCTCACTGATGTCATTGAAGGTATGTTCTTCCCCCCAGCCACGTACAACACCACGGGTACCAGATAGGGGACAACGAGCACCCTGGGATGCCTGTTGTGTTTGGTCTTGCTCCTCCTCCTCCTCCTCAAAGCTACAATCCTCCTCTGACTCCTCTTCCTCACAATCCTCTTCCAGCGTTGCCGCAGGTTCAGCAAGCGATGCTGATAAGGCTGTTTCTGGTGGTGATGGTGACCACAACTCTTCCTCTTCCTCTTCACGCTCATCTACAGCCTGATCCAGCACTCTTCGCAGGGCACGCTCCATGAAGAAAACAAATGGTATGATGTCGCTGATGGTGCCTTCGGTGCGACTGACTAGGTTTGTCACCTCCTCAAAAAGACGCATGAGCCTACAGGCATTGCGCATGAGCGTCCAGTAACGTGGCAAAAAAATTCCCAGCTCCCCAGAGGCTGTCCTAGCACCTCGGTCATACAAATATTCATTAACAGCTTTTTCTTGTTGGAGCAGGCGGTCGAACATTAGGAGTGTTGAATTCCAACGTGTAGGGCTGTCGTAAATCAAGCGCCTCACTGGCATGTTGTTTCGCCGCTGGATATCGGCAAAGTGAGCCATGGCCGTGTAGGAACGCCTGAAATGGCCACACACCTTCCTGGCCTGCTTCAGGACGTCCTGTAAGCCTGTGTACTTATGCACAAAGCGTTGTACGATCAGATTACACACATGTGCCATGCACGGCACATGTGTCAACTTGCCCAACTTCAATGCCGCTATCAAATTTTTTCCGTTGTCACACACCACTTTGCCGATATCCAGTTGCTGCGGAGTCAGCCACTTTTCCACCTGTGCGTTCAGGGCGGACAGGAGTGCTTGTCCGGTGTGACTCTCTGCTTTCAAGCAAGTCAAACCCAAGACGGCGTGACACTGCCGTATCCGGGATGTGGAATAGTACCTGGGGAGCTGGGGGGGTGCCGTTGATGTGGAGCAAGAAGCAGCGGCACAAGAGGACTCAGCCGAGGAGGTTATGGAAGAGGATGGATTAGGAGGGGTAGAGGAGGTGGCAGCAGGACTGCCTGCAATTCGTGGCGGTGTCACCAACTCCTCTGCAATGCCACGCATTCCTTGCTTGTCAGCCGTCAGCAGGTTTACCCAATGTGCAGTGTAGGTGATATACCTGCCCTGACCATGCTTTGCAGACCAGGTATCAGTGGTCAGATGGACCCTTGCCCCAACACTGTGTGCCAGACATGCCATGACTTCCTTTTGCACAATCGAGTACAAGTTGGGGATTGCCTTTTGTGAAAAGAAATTCCGTCTGGGTACCTTCCACTGCGGTGTCCCAATAGCTACAAATTTTTTGAACGCCTCAGACTCAACCAGATTGTATGGTAAAAGCTGGCGGGCTAATAGTTCGGACAAGCCAGCTGTCAGACGCTGGGCAAGGGGGTGACTTGGTGACATTGGCTTCTTACGCTCAAACATGTCCTTGACAGACACATGACTGTGGGCAGATGAGCGGGAACTGCTCAAGGCGGGAGACGGAGTGGCAGATGGTTGAGAGGGGGCAAGAAGGACAGCAGTGGTTGACGTGGCTGAAGATGCTGGACCAGGAGGAGGATGGCGGCTTAGAGTAGGCGTGCTGCTTGTACTCATGTGTTGATCCCATAGGCGTTTGTGATGTGAGATCATGTGCCTACGCAAAGCAGTTGTACCTAGGTGGGTGTTTGACCTCCCACGACTCAGTTTCCTTTGGCACAGGTTGCAAATGGCATCGCTGTTGTCCGAGGCAGACACACAAAAAAAATGCCACACTGCTGAGCTCTGCAATGACGGCATTCTGGTGGTGGACACAGCATGCGTTGATTGGCGTGCTGTCGGGCTGACCCCGGGTGCCGATGCATGCTGTCTGACTGTGCCACTAGCTCCTTGCGACGACCCCCCCCTGCTTCCAACTCGTCTCCTCCTCCTCCTCTCTGTCTCCCCATCTGAACTTTCGCCCTGTTCTTCTTCTTGCCGAGCGGGCACCCACGTGACATCCATGGACGCATCGTCATCATCAACCGCTTCGCTTGTATCTGACAACTCAGAAAAGGAAGCAGCAGCGGGTACAACATCATCATCATCACACCGTACCTCCATGTGTTTAATGCTGCCTGCCTGAGACATATCCCTGTTATCTACATCCTCTAGCAATAATGGTTGCGCATCACTCATTTCTTCAAACGGGTGTGTGAATAACTCCTCTGACATACCAAGTAAAGCGGCTGTGGTGCTAGTTTTGGTGGTGACGGCAGGCGGGTGAGTGCTATCTTGAGAGGTGCCTGAAGCTAAGCTGGAGGAGGATGGTGTGTCAAGGTTCCGAGCGGAGGCTGTACAAGATTGGGTGTCCTGTGTTAGCCAGTCAACTAAGTCCTCAGAACTTTTCAAGTTCAGGGTACGTGGCTTCTGAAAACTGGGCATTATTCTAGGGCAAAAGGGAATCACAGCACCACGACCACGACGGCCCCTGCGGGGTGGCCTGCCTCTGCCTGTCATTTTTTGGGGGATTAGTGGTACTATGCGTGCAAGCTACTGTGAGACCAGATATGATTGGCAATGTGAACTGTAACAGTTCTGCAGAGCACACACTGTAGGCCTGAGACACCCGCTTGAAGACAAGTAACTGCTATTCAATCTATAACAGTGAAAAACATTTTTTTGTTTTAAAAGCACGCTATAGAGACACCAGATATGATTGGCAATGTGCACTGGAACAGTTCTGCAGAGCACACACTGTAGGCCTGAGACACCCGCTTGAAGACAAGTAACTGCTATTCAATCTATAACAGTGAAAAACAAATTTTGGTTTTAAAAGCACGCTATAGAGACACCAAATATGATTGGCAACTGTCAAAGCACGCTGGAACAGGTCTACAGAGCACACGCTGAGGTAGGCCTGACACCCAGACGCTTGCAGACAACTAACTGATCTTCTATTACAGTGAAAAAAAATGATTTCTTTAAAATCTAAAGCTTAAGCTATTGTTAAAACAGATATGAGTGGTGGCACTGACTGTGCAAATGGGCAAGGCATCCAACCTGACACAGAAGCTGGCAGGCAGGCAACTGCTCTTCTATTACAGTGAAAAAAAAAATTATTTATTTTAAATCTAAAGCTTAACCAATTGTTAAAACAGATATGAGTGGTGGCACTGGGCAAGTAGGCACAGTATCCAATGTGAACCTCACACAGAAGCTGGCAGGCAGGCAACTGCTCTTCTATTACAGTGGAAACAAAATTTTGGTTGTAAAAGCACGCTATAGAGACACAAGATATGAGTGGCAACTGTAAAGGCACGCTGGCACAGGTCTGCAGAGCACACGCTGAAGTAGGCCTGAAACACAGACGCTTGCAGACAACTAACTGCTCTTCTATTACAGTGAAAAAAAAATATTTATTTTAAATCTAAAGCTTAAACAATTGTTAAAACAGATATGAGTGGTGGCACTGGGCTAGTGGGCACAGTATCCAATGTGAACCTCACACAGAAGCTGGCAGGCAGGCAACTGCTCTTCTATTACAGTGGAAACAAAATTTTGGTTGTAAAAGCACGCTATAGAGACACAAGATATGAGTGGCAACTGTCAAAGCACGCTGGCACAGGTCTGCAGAGCACACGCTGAAGTAGGCCTGAAACACAGACGCTTGCAGACAACTAACTGCTCTTCTATTACAGTGAAAAAAAAAATATTTATTTTAAATCTAAAGCTTAACCAATTGTTAAAACAGATATGAGTGGTGGCACTGGGCTAGTGGGCACAGTATCCAATGTGAACCTCACACAGAAGCTGGCAGGCAGGCAACTGCTCTTCTGTTACAGTGGAAACAAAATTTTGGTTGTAAAAGCACGCTATAGAGAGACAAGATATGAGTGGCAACTGTCAAAGCACGCTGGCACAGGTCTGCAGAGCACACGCTGAAGTAGGCCTGAAACACAGACGCTTGCAGACAACTAACTGCTCTTCTATTACAGTGAAAAAAATATATTTATTTTAAATCTAAAGCTTAACCAATTGTTAAAACAGATATGAGTGGTGGCACTGGGCTAGTGGGCACAGTATCCAATGTGAACCTCACACAGAAGCTGGCAGGCAGGCAACTGCTCTTCTATTACAGTGGAAACAAAATTTTGGTTGTAAAAGCACGCTATAGAGACACAAGATATGAGTGGCAACTGTCAAAGCACGCTGGCACAGGTCTGCAGAGCACACGCTGAAGTAGGCCTGAAACACAGACGCTTGCAGACAACTAACTGCTCTTCTATTACAGTGAAAAAAAAATATTTATTTTAAATCTAAAGCTTAAACAATTGTTAAAACAGATATGAGTGGTGGCACTGGGCTAGTGGGCACAGTATCCAATGTGAACCTCACACAGAAGCTGGCAGGCAGGCAACTGCTCTTCTATTACAGTGGAAACAAAATTTTGGTTGTAAAAGCACGCTATAGAGACACAAGATATGAGTGGCAACTGTCAAAGCACGCTGGCACAGGTCTGCAGAGCACACGCTGAAGTAGGCCTGAAACACAGACGCTTGCAGACAACTAACTGCTCTTCTATTACAGTGAAAAAAAAATATTTATTTTAAATCTAAAGCTTAACCAATTGTTAAAACAGATATGAGTGGTGGCACTGGGCTAGTGGGCACAGTATCCAATGTGAACCTCACAAAGAAGCTGGCAGGCAGGCAACTGCTCTTCTATTACAGTGAAAAAAATGATTTATTTAAAATCTAAAGCTTAACCAATTGTTAAAACAGATATGAGTGGTGGCACTGACTGTGCAAATGGGCAAGGCATCCAACCTCACACAGAAGCTGGCAGGCAGGCAACTGCTCTTCTATTACAGTGAAAATAATGATTTTTCTAAAATCTAAAGCTTAACCAATTGTTAAAACAGATATGAGTGGTGGCACTGACTGTGCAAATGGGCAAGGCATCCGACCTGACACAGAAGCTGGCAGGCAGGCAACTGCTCTTCTATTACAGTGAATTTTTTTTATTTATTTTAAATCTAAAGCTTAACCAATTGTTAAAACAGATATGAGTGGTGGCACTGGGCTAGTGGGCACAGTATCCAATGTGAACCTCACACAGAAGCTGGCAGGCAGGCAACTGCTCTTCTGTTACAGTGGAAACAAAATTTTGGTTGTAAAAGCACGCTATAGAGAGACAAGATATGAGTGGCAACTGTCAAAGCACGCTGGCACAGGTCTGCAGAGCACACGCTGAAGTAGGCCTGAAACACAGACGCTTGCAGACAACTAACTGCTCTTCTATTACAGTGAAAAAAAAATATTTATTTTAAATCTAAAGCTTAACCAATTGTTAAAACAGATATGAGTGGTGGCACTGGGCTAGTGGGCACAGTATCCAATGTGAACCTCACACAGAAGCTGGCAGGCAGGCAACTGCTCTTCTATTACAGTGGAAACAAAATTTTGGTTGTAAAAGCACGCTATAGAGACACAAGATATGAGTGGCAACTGTCAAAGCACGCTGGCACAGGTCTGCAGAGCACACGCTGAAGTAGGCCTGAAACACAGACGCTTGCAGACAACTAACTGCTCTTCTATTACAGTGAAAAAAAAATATTTATTTTAAATCTAAAGCTTAAACAATTGTTAAAACAGATATGAGTGGTGGCACTGGGCTAGTGGGCACAGTATCCAATGTGAACCTCACACAGAAGCTGGCAGGCAGGCAACTGCTCTTCTATTACAGTGGAAACAAAATTTTGGTTGTAAAAGCACGCTATAGAGACACAAGATATGAGTGGCAACTGTCAAAGCACGCTGGCACAGGTCTGCAGAGCACACGCTGAAGTAGGCCTGAAACACAGACGCTTGCAGACAACTAACTGCTCTTCTATTACAGTGAAAAAAAAATATTTATTTTAAATCTAAAGCTTAACCAATTGTTAAAACAGATATGAGTGGTGGCACTGGGCTAGTGGGCACAGTATCCAATGTGAACCTCACAAAGAAGCTGGCAGGCAGGCAACTGCTCTTCTATTACAGTGAAAAAAATGATTTATTTAAAATCTAAAGCTTAACCAATTGTTAAAACAGATATGAGTGGTGGCACTGACTGTGCAAATGGGCAAGGCATCCAACCTCACACAGAAGCTGGCAGGCAGGCAACTGCTCTTCTATTACAGTGAAAATAATGATTTTTCTAAAATCTAAAGCTTAACCAATTGTTAAAACAGATATGAGTGGTGGCACTGACTGTGCAAATGGGCAAGGCATCCAACCTGACACAGAAGCTGGCAGGCAGGCAACTGCTCTTCTATTACAGTGAAATTTTTTTTATTTATTTTAAATCTAAAGCTTAACCAATTGTTAAAACAGATATGAGTGGTGGCACTGACTGTGCAAATGGGCAAGGCATCCAACCTCACACAGAAGCTGGCAGGCAGGCAACTGCTCTTCTATTACAGTGAAAAAAATGATTTATTTAAAATCTAAAGCTTAACCAATTGTTAAAACAGATATGAGTGGTGGCACTGACTGTGCAAATGGGCAAGGCATCCAACCTCACACAGAAGCTGGCAGGCAGGCAACTGCTCTTCTATTACAGTGAAAAAAATGATTTATTTAAAATCTAAAGCTTAACCAATTGTTAAAACAGATATGAGTGGTGGCACTGACTGTGCAAATGGGCAAGGCATCCAACCTGACACAGAAGCTGGCAGGCAGGCAACTGCTCTTCTATTACAGTGAAAAAAAATTATGTATTTTAAATCTAAAGCTTAACCAATTGTTAAAACAGATATGAGTGGTGGCACTGACTGTGCAAATGGGCAAGGCATCCAACCTGACACAGAAGCTGGCAGGCAGGCAACTGCTCTTCTATTACAGTGAAAAAAAAATATTTATTTTAAATGTAAAGCTTAACCTATTGTTAAAACAGATATGAGTGGTGGCACTGGGCAAATAGGCACAGTATCCAATGTGAACCTCACACAGAAGCTGGCAGGCAGGCACCTGCAATTACATTACACAGGAAAAAAAAAAAAAAAAAAGCAGCCTGATGTTATAGCCCCAAAAAGGGCTTTTTGGGGGTGCTGTCCTTACAGCAGAGGTCAGATGAGTCCTTCAGGATTGTAGTGGACACTGAATACCCTAGCCTAGCTATCAATTTCCCTATCTAATCAGCAGCAGCTAAACTTTCCCTCCTCTCACTAAGCATGCATCTTCCGAATGAATCGAAAATGGATGCTGGGAGGGAGGTTGGAGGGTGTGGAAGGGAGGGAGTGCTGCTGATTGGCTGGAATGTGTCTGCTGACCGAGAGGCACAGGGTCAAAGTTTGCCCAATGATGACGAATAGGGGGCGGATCGAACTGCGCATGTGTCCGCCCGCCGTGGCGAACGCGAACACGCTAATTTCGCCAGGAACTGTTCGCCGGCGGACAGTTCGGTACATCACTAGTGACTGTGTATCTGTATGTGTGTCATTGTGTGTATCTGTATGAGGGTCATTGTGTGTACCTGTGTGCTTGAGTATCTTCATGTGTGTCAGTGTGTATATCTGTATGTGTGTCTGTGTGTACATGTGTGTCTGTATATCTGGATGTGTGTGGATCTATGTGTGTGGTAGTATATATGTACATCTCAGCATTCAAACGCCAGCACTACATGCAAAAATAGCAGAGATGTGCATGGAAATTTTAGTCATTTGGTAAATTTTTGGACAATCCTTATTTATGTAAGGTTTTATATCAGAACATAGGTTGTAAAAGCAATTTACAAAGTGCAGAAAACATGAAATTCCACTGGAAAACGTGTCAAGTAAGCATATATCTTTTGGTAGGAGAGATATATAATGCCTCTCACATTTGGGGGATATAAGTTAACATCTTATGTCTGAATGTAAGAGTTGCGACATAGAGGTCACTACATCTTGTTGGAAGTAAGCTCTGGATTAAATGTGCCGTGGTCATATGCACTTTTCAGTCATGTTTCGGCTCACTTTTTTTTTTACCAACTTTTGGTCAACCTTCAAAGTCTATGGATATAAATTGTAAAACAAGATTTATGCTAATAGAATGCAATAAATACATAAATAAACAAACAAATAAAGAAAGTAAAAAGAAAAACCAAAAACAACCACATACTTTGCAATTAGCGCATATCCAATTGCATCACACACTCAAAGCCAGACAAAATAATAAGAATTTGATGTGAGCCCAATAAAAAGGGACAAAACTAGAAAGGGGGTTCCCTCAGAACAGTGGCCGCAGCAGCCTTTGGACGTGAGCCTAGATAAAGTGGTGACAGCAGGGCCGGATTAAGAGCACACTGGGCCTGGTGCTGACAATTATGATGGGCCTAATTACGGAATCTTTTTTTTTTTTTTTTAATTCTTTATTTTATTTGTGCATTGTAAGAAGAACATACGTTTGCACTGCCACGACAGCTGGTGCATACAGTTTGGTAAACATAGTATAACATTAGTGTGGCATCGATAACATAGCACATTTTTTTTTAAGAGTCAAATTGTGTAACAAGTCGAGTGTTGATCATGCTTATACATTACGAGCTACTGCACGTTTGTAAATCAAGAGATAACCCAGTAGTGATTTTTAGTAGTATGTGACATGTAGTTTAACAAAACATTGTGTAGAACATTGTAAGGGTTAATACCATTAGTAGATTTTCGTGGATGTGTGATTGGGCTATGTGTAGGTGCTGATTTATACTTAATTATGGCAGGTGCCATGACTTGACTTGAAGGGCTATGCGAGATTTAAATTGTACTGCGGGGCTGGTGCAAGAAAACCCATCGGCTGAGAGAACATATGTGGCACATAAGAATGATATGCAGACATACGCAATTAAATAGATTCAAGTGTACCGCTATCTACAGGGTTAGTCCGGGGGGTCAGAGGGATTTATAACAGTTCTCGGGCAGAGAGT
Source organism: Pelobates fuscus (assembly GCF_036172605.1). NCBI lineage: Eukaryota > Metazoa > Chordata > Amphibia > Anura > Pelobatidae > Pelobates > Pelobates fuscus. The sequence goes on along the minus strand of NC_086317.1, from coordinate 325,572,039 downwards.
TGCCCCCAACCCTGCGTGTGTTCGAGACATGGGTGGCGTTTAAGCCTGTGCCACCTCGTTAGTCTGCGGTGTTTCCATCCGATCTCGTTTAGGTGGGGATAGCCATGTAGGGGTCGGGTGTGAGACCCTGCAGCACGAACGGGACTGTTCTGGTCGGGTCCCACAAGTGCCTTGGAGATACTGCGTTCTCTTGGCCTGGTTGGACAAGGGAGTCCTGTGGAATGCCTGATGCAAGCAGAAGCGGTGCTGTGTCATTTAGATCCCGGGTCTTATAGGAGGCAGGCCCCTGCTGGACCGTGAGTGTGCTCGGGGTTTAATCCCCAGGAGGTCTTCAGCCCGAGTGGGCCTGTTTGGTGAGGCTGTGTGCATGTTGCTTCTTGAGTGCCCAGGGGGGACTTACGCTTTTCCCGCCTGTCCTCTCCTTGCTTGCTGCTTGCTGCTGGTGTTTTTTTCTGCCCTGGGGTATAAGTTAGCCCTTCTTGGGAGCCTTCACGGTTCGCGAGATGGTACTGTGTGGTAGGCTGGCTCTTTTTGCGTGTCGGCTCTGTCTTTGCCCTCACACGCGGCCATGGGTGCTCCGCCATTTTGTGGTGAATCTTTATGTCCGCACTTTGCAGCTTGGTTGATGCCCGCTGTTTGGGCCTGGTGGACTTTGGTCGTGGTCGCCCGTGTGGACCGGGATAACCCCCACCGGTCCAGGGGGGAGGGGCGGGGGCAACTAAACGCCGTTCGGAGACCTGGGAGAGCGGCCGTCTCATCCCAGCTCAAGCCCGGTAGGCCTCAAATCTCGATCGGGTGACTCCGGTACCGTGCTGGGTCGATGCTGGTACCCTCGTGTTCGCCTGTAGCTTGTGGGTGGTTTGGGCACCTTTGTGGGTTAGTGGGTGCAGTTGGTACAGAGTTGGCTCCGATAAATCAATTTAGGCGCTGGAGCTCAGACTAGATGCGTCTGATCCGTTTGGCGGTTGGCCCCGCCCCCCTAATTACGGAATCTTATAGACCAAAACCACTAAAACAGTCATACCTCCCAAGCATCATGTATCTGATGGAGATGGTGCTGGAGGGAAACTAATAGGATGCAGCTAAAAGAAAACACATACTCTATGCTAATCTCTCTCTACTGTATGCTTTCATCTTTCAAGTAAATCCATAACCACTAACAGCAGTGTCCAGTGAAGCAGGAAGTCAATGGGCGGGGTAAAAGGGTGGGCCACTGGCACGAATCACTTGACCAGACCTGCCAAAAGGGGAGAACATGCCCAAAAAGGGGGCATGTCTGTCCAAAGAATTTGAAGGACAGCCTGGCATGAATGCACGTCAGGCTGCGCACCAATCCTGCAGGCTGTCCAACTAAGGGCATACTATGCAGGCAGCACCCTGAGCTTGACATAAATGCGCTCACTCCATGCTTTCTAAGGACTGTCCCCTAGCACTCGCTGGTCCACTTGTCTCCTTACCTTCTTACTAGCAGGCAGACGTTCCTGATATATAGTCTGAGAAGGAGAAAATGTAGTAAGTGTAAAAGAAAGGGGACATGCCACAGTGTTAGAGAGACCAACATCTGCATTACCTAAACTCATTTTATTGTCAGCCAGTCCACACAAGTTTTGTTCCCATACATCCCTCTTAAGCTTCCAAACTTAAAGGTACACTATAGTCACCAGAACAACTAAAGCTTATTGTATTTGTTCTGGTAAATAGAATCATTTAATTCAGGCCTTTTGCAGTAAACACTGTCTTTTCAGAGAAAATAACTTCACTGGCCACTCCTTAGATGGCTGCTAGAGGTGCTTCCTGGGGCAGTACTGCCTAGTGGGCAGCACTGCCATTCAGTGTCTCCACCCTCTGCATGCAGACACTGAACTTTCCTCATAGAGATGCATTGATTCAATTTATCTTTATGAAGAGATGCTGATTGGCCAGGGCTATGTTGGACTTGTGCTGGCTCTGCCCCTGATCTGCCTAGTTGACAGTCTCAGCCAATCCTATGGGGAAGTATTGTAATTTGCTCAGACCACCACTTCGGATGATGTCAGCAGACAGTCAGTTCAGAGGCAGAGCCAGCAGCTGCAGACTTGAATACACGTTATATTTTACTATACTTAGGGAGGCAAGAAAGGGCCAGGGTGGTGGTTTTAACATAATAGGGTCAGAAATACATAATTGTGTAAAATTCTGTAAAATCACCAACAAACTACTCACAGTTTGATTCTGCTGTATAGATGGATTGCTCCCAGTGTCTCAGTCTCGCAAGTCACCCAGTGTCTCAGTGTCCCTATGTATCACAGTGTCAGTGTCCCCATGTCACCCAGTCCCCTAGTCTCCCAGTGTCTCAGTGTCCCCATTTCTCCCAGTGTCCCAATGTCTCAGTGTGTCCCCATGTCACTAGGATACTGGGTACACAGTGAGACCCGGGGACACCGAGAGACCCGGGGACACTGAGAGACATGGGGACACTGAGAGACCTGGGGACACTGAGAGACCCGGGGACACAGAGACAAGTGGGGACACTGAGACATTTAGGGAAACTGGGAGAAATGGGGACACTGAGACACTAGGGACATAGACACTGGGAGACATGGGGACCCTGAAACATTTGGGGACACTAAGATACTAGGGAGACTAGGGGACACTGGGAGACTAGGGGACACTGGCTTGGAGACAGATACTTGGGGACACTGGGAGACATGGGGACAGTTGCGGACATAGACATGGGGACACTGGGACATATAGGGGCACTGGGAGACATGGGGACACTAGGCACACTGTGACACTAGGAACACAGACACTGGGAGACATGGGGACACTGAAAAATTTGGGGACACTAAGACACTAGGGACACAGACATTGGAACACAGACACTGGGAGACTAGGGGACACTGGCTGGGAGACAGACACTTGGGGACCCTGGGAGACATGGGGACAGTTGTGGACATAGACATGGGGACACTGGGACATATAGGGACACTGGGACACATGGGGACACTAGGCACACTGTGACACATGGGACACAACACTGGGAGACTTGGGGACACTGAAACACTAGCGACACTGGATGGGGGACATGGGGAAACTGGGAGAAATGGGGATATAGTGTCTCCATGTCCCAATGTCTCAGTATCTCCCAATGTCCCTATGTCTCACAGCGTCCCCATGTGTCTCAGCATCCCCATGTGTCCCAGTGTCCCCTAGTGTCTCAGTGTCCCCATGTTTTCCAGTGTCCCCAAGTGTCTCAGTGTTTCCAGGTCTCCCAGTGTCTGTGTCCCCATGTGTCCTAGTGTCTCAGTGTCCCCTAGTGTCTGTGTCCCCATGTGTCCCCTAGTGTCTGTGTCCCTTAGTGTCTCAGTGTCCCCATATGTCCCCTAGTGTCTCAGTGTCCCCATGTGTCCCGGCTGCCTTTCTCCCCATCCCTCACTTACCTGAGCTGTAGAGCTGCTGTCTGGACTCTGTGCTGTGTTGCTGCTCCCCCACGGATCAGTGAGTAGTAGAGAGAAGCAGGGATGAGCTGTAACTTCCTATCCCTGCCTCTCTCCACACACCGGTGCTGGTATTGCAGAGTAATCTCCATTTATTCTGAGAAAAATACCTGCATTTGAATTGCCGGTATTACTGAAATACCGGCACAGCCAGGCAGCCTCAAATACCGGCTGTGCCAGTAAAATACCAGTCAGGTGACAAACCTAAGAGTAGTGTGTTACATTTTTTTTTTTTTAAATGGGCCTATTCCATGGACCTGGGCCTGGATCTGCAGCTCCATCAGCCCCTATGTTAATCCGGCCCTGGGTGACAGGGTGCCAGCCCAGACCAATTTGGGTATTCATTCAGAACAGTGGCAGCAGACTTTGCATGTGTACCCAGGGAAAGAGGTGGCAGAGTAAAACTTCTAAACATGCTTCTATGAGGTCTCTGCACAAATGTGAAAGCTTTGCAGGTAGCCCTTAAACAAAAACCCCTAAAGGTGGAATATTCACTAAGAAAAAAGCAGCAGATTTTGCATATGAGCACAAGTGGCATTCAAAAAAATAAATAAATAATGAAAGCTGTTAACTCCTTTACATCCTCTACATTAACATGTAGAGATGGTATCTAAACTTCGCCAGGTTGAATTTTAAAAATGGAATATTTTCAACTAAATCTGTGACCTCTAGGGATTGAGGATGTAGCCAATAACGGAAAACTGAAACTGAAAAGACCCTCTCACTCTGAACACTTGTGGGTGGATAGCATCTGTTGTGCAAACAACCTAAGGCCTGGCTACACATTACTTTTTATTACCAGGTAGTAAGAGACACTGTAGTAAGAGGTAGAGAAGGTCATGAGGGGTTGTTTTTTAGAGGGTCTACTCTGGGATGACGATAAGGGCCTCAGCACAAGTGGCTCCATTCTGTAAGCCTTTGCCTGTAGGGGCTAAGGAGGAGCCAATTATCTTTTCTGTGCAGAGCTGCTGTCACTGCTAAAAGAGTCTTACCACTAGATGTTTCCCCTATTACCAACTCCTGCTATTCCTCTTTTATCATATCCCTCCATCTCTGCTTCCCATGCACTTTATTAACTAATCTGTCTTTCCATATAGGCAGGGTTCTACTCTTTATAGCCAGATTGCCCTTTACTCTTGGGTCACAAATGGTGGCTTGCATTAACTCTTTTACTACCACTCCATTATCATCCAAACGTATTATACGATATTGCTCTTTAACTCATCCCCACCTCTAGGTTATTCTAACAGTCCAAGAAGGGGTTGAGTTACCTCACTTTGAGCGCTACACCTATTGACTGGCATTGGTTTTTTTAACCACTCAGTCTACCACTACACTTTATGTATTTGTGTTAAGCAGTACCACTGCTACTACCACCCTTCTCTTTTTGTTTTTCTGAAAAGTAATTCAGATCTAATTCCTTCTCATGCTCCTAGCCAGTTGTAATTTCATTTTGGTGCAAGTGAAAAGGTTACATCTACAGGTAATAGTGATGACACCAGTGTTGTTGACTAACCCTACTTCACATCCTTCGTTCTAGTACTTGCGGCTGCTACCTTTCTTTCCTGACTGTGCATAGTATTACTAGTAGTGGTACTATAATTTTGTAATATAGGTCTGCTTCTGGCTCTTGGGGCACTGACAATTCTGGCTTTACTGCACCTTGCACTTGAGCGTGCTTCTCTTACTCTGAATTTCTTCAGTAAACAACCTATGACTAAATATTGCAGGACTGGTCTTCTTCCACTGTTTACTACTAAAACTCATACTCTGGTTCATGATTGTGGCCACAGAATTGGCTCACAAGATATTGTTGCTGCAGGTCTTTGGCTGCTGCATTAAACACAATTGCCAAATGGCATTCTAACAGCTGGTCATTGAGTTTTTCCCTATATATATATATCAGTTTTTTATTATTTTTTAATGGCTAAATGACCAAAAATCTACATTTTCTGTCATTTTACAGTTCTTTTAATATGAATGCCCATGTCTTACAAACATAGTAACCAAAACATCTTGTCAGCATATAAACCTCCTCTCCTCATCCAGCCCCCCTGAAAGGATCAATCTGCCTGAGTTACTGAAAAGCAAAAGTTTGTCGTAGTAAATAACCCAGTCCACTTCACTCTGGTTTACTTGGACTATTTGTTTGGGTAGCATCCTAATAAAAGTGTCTTTCTAACTAGTGTTGCACATATAAATCCTAAACGTCTCACATTATAAGATGCCAGTCATCAACTCTGCTTTATTCTGGAATTCACTCAGTTTCAATTAACAAAAAGAGAGGAGCTGAGAGTTCACATTTTTGATGTAATGATGTGCAACTGACTTTTTTGAGGTCTGGATTATCAGAGGTTTCTTTATTCTTAATACAGCAATGGGTCTACTTTTAGGCCTGCCTGAGAATATTGGGAATTGCACTCATGGGAAGGAGATGCAATTTGTAACATCTATAGCGATGCTAAACTTCTCTACCAGCAAATGATTAGAAAGAGGTGGTCTGCATTAATGACTACAAGTGGTAGCTGCTCCTGGCAGTATTAATTCCATTAATATCAGGCAGACAGGAAAACCTGTAGCTTCAGCCTAACCGTAAACCTATTGTTTATGTAATATAAAAATTCCGAGGTAAGTATTAAGGAAAAATATTAACATCTCAGGGTTCTTAAATCACATAACCTTTTCATCTCTTTATCTCAAGGTTATCTGTCTATCTTAAAAACCAAAGAAAAAAAAGTTACCTGTGCACTAGCCTAAATCCCTATGCATATTTAAATAAATTGAGGTTATTTAGTAGCTCTAATGGTCATTAGATGTAAGCCCACCTGCCACATCAAGGCAAACATTTTAGACGGGTCCTACACTAAAAATTCAACTTGCTTCATTCAACTTCAGGCAAATAAATCTCTACTGAGACAGGGAGGGGTATTTTTCTAAACCCCTAGATACTTATTAACCCATAATAGGGAACATATGGAGTGGATGGCAGCATTGTAACATGGCTGTGTGATACACATGTACGTAAATACCTAAAAAGTTTGCCATGATGTGGCAGTTGGGCTTATATCTAATGGCCATTGGAGTTACTCAATAACCTCCATTTATTTAAATCTGCATAGGGATTTGGGCAAGTGTGCAGGTAACTCTTTTTTCTTTGGTTTATACTATATGTATTGGGGCTGATGTGTGCTATAATCATTGCTGCTACCCATATGTGTGTGTATATATATATATATATACACTGCTCAAAAAAAATAAAGGGAACATTTAAACAACACAATGTAACTCCAAGTCAATCACACTTCTATGAAATCAAACTGTCCACTTAGGAAGCAACACTGAGTGACAATCAATTTCACATGCTGTTGTGCAAATGGGATAGACAACAGGTGGAAATTATAGGCAATTAGCAAGACACCCCCAATAAAGGAGTGGTTCTGCAGGTGGTGACTACTTCTCAGTTCCTATGCTTCCTGGCTGATGTTTTGGTCACTTTTGAATGCTGGCGGTGCTTTCACTCTAGTGGTAGCATGAGACGGAGTCTACAACCCACACAAGTGGCTCAGGTAGTGCAGCTCATCCAGGATGGCACATCAATGCGAGCTGTGGCAAGAAGGTTTGCTGTGTCTGTCAGCGTAGTGTCCAGAGCATGGAGGCGCGACCAGGAGACAGGCCAGTACCTCAGGAGACGTGGAGGAGGCCATAGGAGGGCAACAACCCAGCAGCAGGACTGCTACCTCCGCCTTTGTGCAAGGAGGAACAGGAGGAGCACTGCCAGAGCCCTGCAAAATGACCTCCAGCAGGCCACAAATGTTCATATGTCTGCTCAAACGGTCAGAAACAGACTCCATGAGGGTGGTATGAGGACCCGACGTCAACAGGTGGGGGTTGTGCTTACAGCCCAACACCGTGCAGGACGTTTGGCGTTTGCCAGAGAACACAAAGATTGGCAAATTCACCACTGGCGCCCTGTGCTCTTCACAGATGAAAGCAGGTTCACACTGAGCACATGTGACAGACGTGAGAGAGTCTCGAGACGCCGTGGAGAACGTTCTGCTGCCTGCAACATCCTCCAGCATGACCGGTTTGGCAGTGGGTCAGTAATGGTGTGGGGTGGCATTTCTTTGGGGGGCCGCACAGCCCTCCATGTGCTCGCCAGAGGTAGCCTGACTGCCATTAGGTACCGAGATGAGATCCTCAGACCCCTTGTGAGACCATATGCTGGTTTGCCCAGGGTTCCTCCTAATGCAAGACAATGCTAGACCTCATGTGGCTGGAGTGTGTCAGCAGTTCCTGCAAGACGAAGGCATTGATGCTATGGACTGGCCCGCCGGTTCCCCAGACCTGAATCCAATTGAGCACATCTGGGACATCATATCTCACTTCATCCACCAACGTCATGTTACACCACAGACTGTCCAGGAGTTGGCAGATGCTTTAGTCCAGGTCTGGGAGGAGATCCCTCAGGAGACCATCTGCCACCTCAGTTGTAGGGAGGTCATACAGGCATGTGGAGACCACACACCCTACTGAGCCTCATTTCGATTTGTTTTAAGGACATTACATCAAAGTTGGATCAGACTGTAGTGTGTTTTTCTACTTTAATTTTGAGTGTGACATCAAATCCAGACCTCCATGGGTTGAAAAATTTGATTTTAATTTTTTAATTTTTGTGTGATTTTGTTGTCAGCACATTCAACTATTTAAAGAATAAAGTATTTCAGAAGAATATTTAATTCATTCAGATCTAGGATGTGCTATTTTTGTGTTCCCTTTATTTTTTTGAGCAGTGTATATATGTTACATGTTACCTGTCCTGATAAAAGTCTCCCTAACAGACTCAGAGACTATTTTCACACATCATTATTACTAACCACATTGCCCATGGTGTTTATAGGCTACATATTCTAAGATGCTCACCCAACCTTTATCAAGAAAAAGTAAAACAGTTGTGGGTATAAAATGATGCTTGGAAATCGAAGTGGCTAATTTAACCACACCTGAAGTGAGCTTCTTGAAATCTTTCCCATATTTTGACATAACAAAAAAATTACTATTTTAAAATAACAACTATTGACACGTTGTTCTGTTACTTTTTACATTATACATTTTTGCATCTTTAGTAATCACTTTTGGTCTAGTCTAGTTTCATGTTAATTTGAAAATGTTACCTTAAAGATGGTAATGAAACAGCATACAGCGTACATAAACAGACAAATCCACAAACTGATTATTTACAATTGTATGATTATTTTAACTGTGGATATGTTTACAACATGGAATCACAGAATTGTTAAATGTAAAGTTCCAATTTTAGAGAACCATGCTAATTTAGGTAGTATATTATAGTGATGCGGAATTTGTTGGCGCTTTACGAATAATCATGATTATATTTTGATCTGCATATCACATTTCTAACAATATATTTTTTACAATAAATCTAAAGAGCCATTTTTTTATTTTATCATGGTGACTTAATTATGCAGTCTTCATCAACTATGATAACCTAAAGTCACAAAGGTTTTGTGAATTTGCTTTTTTATGTTTATATAAAATACTAAGAAAACAAACACGCTTAGTAAATATGTTTTTAAAGTGTTCAGCTGCCACAAGTAAAAAGGAACAAAAGAAATAGAGATGGATTCTCTTCAAATAGTTAATCTTAACAGATTTTACTCTGCCTACTGAATAGCAATTCTTAAATTCAGTTCCAAAGAAAAATAATTATTAATTGAGCAGAGTATAAACCCTTACTCTGTTAAGAGAACCCAGCCCATGTTATTTACAAAACACATATAAAGCAATTGCATGTGCCACGCTGAGGAATTTTAGTCTTATTTTGAAGATGTGAGCTCGTCCTTCATTTCCAGGTATGTAGGTGCACACAAGGAGTTGTGGTATATGGAAAAATTACTTGGACGCCGTAGCTCTGGGTATCCAAGTGTGTAAGTGAAAACAAAGTAGTATACTAGCTAATTACAGATAATAAATCTTTAGATTGAAGGGGTCCTAGGTGAACCTCACTGATCACCCAAATAGTGAAACAAAAGACAACAAAGTGGAACCCACATCTAATAAGCATACAACGTATGTATACAACCTGAAAATAAGACCAGAGTAGAAATATTCTATATACAATGGTAGTAGAATCTAAAAAAACAAAATATATAGATCATAGCATAACACTGTGATATATACCAAGTGAATAAGTGGTAGTGATATCTAACTCACAAACAAAGGTGAAAATCAGGCCTCTCACCCCCTTGGGGTATGTGTAGTATGAACTTTGATAGTAGCTTCAAATGCACAGTTCGAGTAGGTATATGTCTTTAAAGAAATGGATAAAAAAGCCATACATGGTGAAGTATGTTATAAAAAGTACAAAAGAGATTTATTGGGTACACTTACAAACAGAAGGAAGTTCTGAGCATATCTCCACTCTCTGTGGAACTCCAAAGCAGCATGGAACGAACAGTACAATTCCAAATAGGAGTAACAAGACCAGAAGAGATCAAAACATAATAAAATTTCGAATAAAAAATTAAGAACAATGTGAGTCCATATAGGAATTTCGAATAAAAAATTAAGAACAATGTGAGTCCATATAGGATATATGGACTCACATTGTTCTTAATTTTTTATTCGAAATTTTATTATGTTTTGATCTCTTCTGGTCTTGTTACTCCTATTTGGAATTGTACTGTTCGTTCCATGCTGCTTTGGAGTTCCACAGAGAGTGGAGATATGCTCAGAACTTCCTTCTGTTTGTAAGTGTACCCAATAAATCTCTTTTGTACTTTTTATAACATACTTCACCATGTATGGCTTTTTTATCCATTTCTTTAAAGACATATACCTACTCGAACTGTGCATTTGAAGCTACTATCAAAGTTCATACTACACATACCCCAAGGGGGTGAGAGGCCTGATTTTCACCTTTGTTTGTGAGTTAGATATCACTACCACTTATTCACTTGGTATATATCACAGTGTTATGCTATGATCTATATATTTTGTTTTTTTAGATTCTACTACCATTGTATATAGAATATTTCTACTCTGGTCTTATTTTCAGGTTGTATACATACGTTGTATGCTTATTAGATGTGGGTTCCACTTTGTTGTCTTTTGTTATCCAAGTGTGTACTCTTGCTAAAAAGCCAAGAGCATCAAAAGAATGTACAGTATATTTGCATGACAGTTTAAATATATATGTGCTAGGAAATGACAATGCATGACTTTGCATATGTATAATCTTTAAAGTAACACAATGACAGGTGCCATTTAGTTTTTCCTAAAACAATCCAGGTAAGGTTTTAACGTGCCTCTCTACATTATTCGAACATGTGCCAAGCGTAACTAAATAAGTTATTCAGAAAGCATTGCCATATTAAGTCGTTTGAAAAGCCATACTTTAATACATATTTTAGCATAACAAATGAAACATTCAATGACAAACTCTACCATGAATTTGAAAAGACATATAACAATACATCAGTGTAAATTCAATTTTAAGAAAAATACAATTATTCCAGTACTTTCTAACTAGAAAAACAAAGCAAAACAAAACAGTTCTTTGGGGGCCTAAAGAATTCTCACTTGTTTACAGGGGAACCTTAAAGGCACCCCTTTGGCTATTTTGGAGATCATGTGTCATATCTTCCATTCAAATGATGGAGTGAAGTACTGGCCCAAGTATTTCCAAAAGTATGTGCTGTTTTACCGAAATACTAATTGTATTTTAAAAACAACTTTTATGTCTATGAAATAAACCAAACTTACTTGTAAATGTTTGCGTTTGTTAACATATAGAGTATCTGTGACACATGTTACAATATCAGTAAACCTTAGTCCCTGCTTAGAGTGTTGTTCTGGATGTGCGCCAGGCAAATATCGAGCCACTGTCATTCATTTTTTATGATAATTTTCAGCAAATTGTGGTGCAATAAACTCCTCAGGCCTGTCTCCCTTTTCAAATCCATGAATCAATCAGCTGCAGGCCCTTTTGGGTCTATTCAATGTATAGTGATAATTTAGATTTGACATGTATTGTGAAACCTAAGCTTGGCTCCTCTCGCTAGTCTGTCATTAATTCCAGCCTTTACTCTTCTCAAGTACAGTGAAAGATGACGGAAAAATCATTGGCCCACTTCAGATCTGTTATGGTACAAAATAGCCGTGCAATATTTTTTGTCAGTGTGCTTTTTTTTTTTACTCCAAGTGCTTCCTGCGTCAGGTTTCAAAAGGAAGCAATAAAGGCTATTGAACAGTATGAATAAAAAATCCTTTGAGGTTTCAGCACAGTCTTCTTTTCAGCGAGTAAACAAATCGGAGCTGAAACGAAATTGAGTTTTCCTATGAAAATAGCCTTTGTTGTACGAAAGGCTGGTAATTCATAAACAATAACCTGCTCTTTTGTGTGGATAATAATATATTCATATTCTTTCAACAGGGTAAAAGCAGGTCCTCAAAGATTGCAGTACAGCGCAGAACTGGAGGAAGGAGCTCTGCTACAATAACCTTACAAGGGTTTTCACTTCTCTGATAAAATTATACTTTTATTTAAAGGTTGTAGTTTGGATGTTGATTTGTTGCAGCCACACAATGTTTGGTTAAATAAGGAAAAGATCAAGCTGTGCTCATCACCATATTTGGGAAGACTGTTGCCATCTGCTGGGAGAAGACTGATACCACACATTTATTATTTGCAGACGCAGACTGTGAGCAGGGCACACTCCACACAACTGGACAGTTGAGCACATGGATACAGATCGGATTGTCACTCTGCTCCCTGCAAGGTAAATGGCTCTTCTTACCGATAACAAGCTGGGTGGTTTTCAAAATACACTGACTCGGCTTTGCTTTACAAAAATATGTGCTTTTGGCATATGAAGACATTACAATTTATTTCAGAGACTGGTATGGATGTTGAAAATGTAGTTGGCAGAATGGGTATAATCAGGAAGAATGTGAGATGGGTCTGCAAATAGTAAAACAGGTGTTAAAAAATGTTAAATAAAAAAAACTAAAAAACTAAACAGTGTACTGGAAAAAATAGATAGTAAGATATTTTGGTTAATATTTATTTTCTGTTTTGAAGAGTGTGTGTTTGTGTGTGTGTCTTTCTGTGTGTCTGTGTGTGTGTCTATCTATCTATCTATCTACTTGCCAAATGACTACAAGTCAGCCAGATAAGTAATGAAAAGTAATAAAAGTAATAGTGTGAAAATAATTAACTTATTTGTTTCTATTTTATCTTTTTTTATGATTCTTGTACTGTTTTCTCTATTATCTGATTATAATTTACACCTTATTAAGAGCCTGATGTTTGTTACAAGATATGGTCTGCTTAGTTTTGAAACATTTGCTTGTTTTTGTCGTAGGTGACTCTTGTGAAGAATATATGCTGAAACATTCAATCATATACTGTAAATTTGTCTAATAATGACATGTTTGGCATGCTGAGTGATTAAGGATTCTCAAAGTTTGCCACTAAACTCTAAATTGTAATGAATTAATATCCTAATCGCAAAATGTATGCATCTGAATAAATGACCAAATTCAGCTATAGTCACAGTTTGGCTATTTTGCATTGGTTTTCCCATTGTGGTACAATTTGGAATTTAATGAATAAGCCTGACTATAGCGTAATTGAAGTAATTATTTATTTGACCATAACTTTCTAAATTTAGACTATTGGGGAATTGTAAAAAAAAAAAATACGTAATAGCAAATGCAAGTTTACATTGGTTCACTAGATTGAAAAACACAATTTTCTAAAGAATGGGGTTTGTTTTTATAAGAAATGTGTATGGTCGATTTTAACAAACTTTTATTATAATTTGCACAAATTACTTTAGGAAATCACTTACTTAGATGTTAGGATAAAAGATGTGAAACTTAATTTAGTAAGTAAAATGTTTTGTGTTGTGGTAAAATGATAGATCTCATAAGATATGGCATGAAAGCTAATGTAGTCCTAGACTGTATTACAATGCTATTGTAATACTTTTATTCATATTTTTAATACTATACTATGTATGTCTGCATACAGTATTGAGGATGATCATGATTTTTTACTGTTAAACCAAATGCTGGGTGCTTTAATTTAAATTTAAGTTTGTCTTATAAATTCCTTCCTCATGGTAGAGCTCATTTAAAGAAATTTGACTCTCTCAGTGTCATTCAAACATTTTTGTCTATACAACAAATTTACTATTTTACTCTAGAATGCTTCAATTCTTCTGCTCTAATATGTATATTTTTTATAAGTTAATTATTCACCAGCAAAGTTATTAATGTTGGTATTTATGAACAAGTGTCCAAAAGGTGATAACCAAGATTAACTGTTCTGAGCATATCCCCTGAGATTAATTGAAACTCAGTTACCACCATGTGATTTATGTGTACAGGTTCACACACTATATTCTGATGGGTATTCGTTTCATTTGTAAGTTCATGTCAATGAGTATATGTATCCATGACATTATGTGTCTGGCAGTGTGTACCTGTTTATGTGACAGTATTTGCTTCTGTTTGCAGTGTTGATCTACCTGTGGCAGATTTTATTTATGGGTGTGGCAGATTGCATCTGTGTGTAGTAATGTGTATTTAAATGTGTGTAATAATGTGTATTTGAATGTGTGTAGTAATGTGTAGTAACGTGTATTTGAATGTATGTGTGGCAGTACATGTCTGGGAATAGGTGTATCTTAGTGTGAATCATTGTGTCTATCTAGTAATGTTTATTTATCTGCAAGTCTGTGTGTGTGTGTGTGTGTGAATGTGTGTATCTGTGTTTGAGAATAAATATCTGTAGCTGGGAATGGGAATCTGTAAGTATGCATTTGTGTGTGTCTGGTAGTCTGTATCTGTGTGAGAGAGTTCATATGTTTGAGAAAATGTATGTGTCTGTTAGTATGTATCTGTGTATATGTCTAGGAATGTGTATCTGGGGGCCCTGCAAAACAGTTTTGTAAGGGGAACCCTCATTGCTAGGGGGGTGTTTGGGGGCTGAGGCCCCAGATATGGGGCTCCTCATCCCCATATCTTAAAAGGTAATGGATGAGGCAGGATTATATTAGTGTTTATTTTATCCAAAGCAGTTGCCTGATATAAAATGTAAGTTTAGTAGTATAGGCTTCTAAGGGGGAGAGAGTGCTGCCCTCAGGTGACAGCCAGGAAGGTGGTGAACAGACCTTTGCTGCTTACCCCTCTGTTAGTTAGCATGTGAGGAGCTCACTGAATACCTTGCTATGCAGCATGTGTGTGTTCCTGGCTATATGTTCATTGAGATCTTGTAGCAGCATGCTGTTCATGGATAGGGTAAGGGGCATAATATAGTCTTAGACAGTGGGCTTATGTTATATCCCACTACTTGTAAGTGTAGTGAGTGAAGGGGTTATTGCGTTTTGCTTTGGGCTGAAGCCTCATGCCACTGGGCACATTGATTTTTTTATGTAATCTCTGGAAGCAGTAAGGGGGACCTTTATACCTAGAGTTCTCAATAGCTGATGTAGAAGTGTATCTCTGCAGAAATAATTTAAATTGCTTTTCACATGTTAATAAAACTGAGAGACATGGTGGTCTGGCACAGGTATGTATCTGGGGCACCAGAGCAAATGCCCACCCAAGAATGCTCCAGACAGCAGGTAAACAGCTATAGAAATATTCACATTAGCTAGTAACTGCAACTAATAATCAATATTATAACTTGCTCTCAACAATGTTCCATTATTTACAAATACAACTTTAGCAACAGAACTTCTAGCATAAATTTTTTCTGGCACATTCCTGACAAATCTAACAAAATCTGCAAGAGCACATTTTTAATAATGATTAAGACATGATAAATATAAATATACATTAATATAATACTTGGAGAGAAGTCCCATTTCAAATGCTACGTTTTCAAGATTACCATTAGCAGATTGTACAGTGCAGCAGTTCCATGATCTTTTTTCATCTTTGTGCTTTTAAACATACTTTATTAATATTTTACTCATATAATTACATTGTACATGGCCTTTTCATCTTTGTTTTTTTTTAATCAAAAACGTATAATTACGTATAGTAATTATATTGTAATTTTTTTGTATTTATTTCATTTTCATCTCAAAACACAAAATAGATCAATAGGCGATTTGTTGTGTTCTATAAAATCTTGTGAAATGTAGCAATATGTTTAAAAGGACAAAAAGAGGCAAATAAACACCTGTCACTTTTATTATATGATTGAAATTAACTATCTCTCCATGCAATTTTTCCATCACTGTGTCCACTCTAGTTGTGTAGATGTGACGTCCCTAACATATTGATACACATCTTTATCACATGAAAAGTATAGAATTAATTTCTCTATGTCTTGATGGTAGCTGTTGATGGTATTGCTGTTAGTTCCCTGTCTTGAGCTAGGTCTCTTCGTGTTTACAGTGATAAGTTAGTTCTGAATTTAGTATAGATATTTGTAACCATATTTTAGTATGATGCCTTATGTTCTCATTGTTTTTAACATATGTCTCCAATATGTCATGAATGTACTAAAATCATAAACCACCGTTGCATTACTTTATATCCCGCTCTTTCATAGTGACAAACACAGAAGTCTTTTATCTTTAAGGATGTTACTTTTTTTTTTTTTGGAAAAGTACATTTTAGATATTATGTTTTGGAGATTTTTTTTTCAATTTCTTCATATTGCAGAGAACACAATAAATAACACAAACAGAAAAATTGGTGTATGCCTAAAATACTATATGACATAGTTATTCATTATATTGCTATTTGAATAATACTATCACTTTGTTATTATTAGATCTAAAATGTGGTAGTAGAACTCCTCTTTTCAAAATAGAGACCTTATTTTATATTTGCCAGAAGTGAAGGGAGATTTAATGTATAGGAGAAACAATTCATAGTCATCGCGACAATGGCAAATGCAACAAAAGAGTTAATATAGAAAGGACATAAAAGACATACACTGTCAAACAAATAATGTCACCTAGGTGTGGGATAGTCAGAATTTAGATGGATATTTTAGCAGTTCATATGTGGCAGACAGTAGCAATGTACAGTGCAAATGATTTTAAGTCTTTTTATTTCTACCTTTGTTAAATCTGATTTGGACAACAATGAAATAATGTATATCATGACTGCCCTTTTTTCTTATTGCAGTTTTATCTATAAAACTAAATCTATAAACTATATAACACAGAGTTTTACTGATTCTTCATCTGTCTAAGATTTTGCTAAGATTTTTCTTTTCACTGTTACAGGTAAGATTCATCTGTAGGAAAGGGTTACTGATTGCACAAGGTTTGATTTCCTGTTGGTAATTGATAAGGCATTTGATTAGCTAGGTGTTTGCACTTGATTAGTTAGGTGTTTGCTATTGATTGTTGATTAATTATCTATTGTTTGCAAATAAGCAGAGGCTTACCCAGGTGTAAATCATTCCTAGTGGGTGGTGCTTCTAGGAGTTATATAAGGGTTGTTGTCATTAGCTTGGCTAATATAGCTTGGTTGCTCCATCTAAGTGCTGCTTCTAAGTGAGGTTGGAGATATTCTGGAGAGTTTTACAGAATCTTCAACTGTCTAAGATTTTGCTAAGAGTTTTCTTTTTTACTGGTTTTCTTCCATGCAGGTATCGTTCCCTCTGCCTATTCCGCTGCAGCTCTGCTTACAGTGATTATAGTTATTGCATTTACAAAGGCAATTGCGGCTCTCAGTCCTAGCTCTCTTGATTTATCTCAGGGCTAGAGGGATCCCCAAAAATCCACACAGGACACAAGTTCCTAAAGGAACTGACATACAAAACTTTATTTTACTTAGGACTAGCCCATATGATCATTACATATACAGTGCTGTGACAAAAATAATACAATTCAAATAACATGTCACAACTGTCATAACATTTTTATAAAGGGGTGGGGAGGAAAATATTAACCACAAAACATCTCTCCTGCCTGCAGAAACAGTAATATGCAAATCTAACTGAATATGCAAATTATCCAGCCTTACTATTCAGGTAGTGCATATTGCACTACACAGGCTCCATAGCAATCCTCAGCAGTGCAGGAGAGCATGCAAAACATTTAACAGTAGACACACACACACATTATAAACATCCTGCACTAATAACGGACACAGGGTGACTATGACATAAGAGCCATTTAGGAACCATTGTAAAGACTACTACCATCACAACATACATATGAGTGTTTTGTCTCTGATGGGGCCCTAAGAGTTCAAACTGGATGGGTATATACCTCTGTTGTTTTAAACTATTTTCCCAAAAAAGGAGGGAAAACTGGCATTATTATTATTATTATTATTATTATTATTACTGGTATTAATATAGCGCCAGCACATTCCGTAGCGCTTTACAATATTATCAGAGGGGGAGATTTAACAATAAATGAGACAATTACAAAAACGTACAGGGGACAATAGGTTGAAGAGGGCACTGCTCAAACAAGCTTACAGTCTATGGGCATTGTTCTCTTCTCACTCTGGAATATCTGCAAAAGCTGTATGGGGATGTAACCCTTGCTTAGGTGCATTTCCATATAATCAGATGTATGATCTAGTTGTTTAACTGGGTAAGGGCTTTGTTTGTTATGTAACTGGGAGGATAGTATGATTAAGCTATGTAATTTATTTTTTGATGTCCATATTGGTATGACACTTCTGGAGGATAATTTTCCACAAGTTATAATTTCCTTGCTTGTTTGGGAATAGATTCAGTAAGGGTGGTGTCTACTTCCTTCTCCGCTGGTTTCTTTTATCGCTTTATTTTGTCTTTGCATTGTGTAGATCTGGTGGTTTCTTCTATCTCTTTATTTTGTCTTTTGCATTGTGTAGATCCAGGACAGTTTGACTTGACATAGAAATTCTACGTAAACCAGTTGATATGTCTAAATGGACATAACTGCTCTCTGAGCCAGTTTCGCTCATGTGAAGAAACTGATTTGTAAAATAATTTAGCTGCTAGATGGCCTCTTACGGTATTGTAGAGAAGCATTGATCCTCCCACTGTGGTTGGTGGTAGTCTGTTTAATCAGTGGTACTAACTGGACGGGTAAGCTGAAGGCCAGGATTTGGTTATTGCTCCATTGCTGTCAGATGGTGGGCTTCATGGAATGAGTATGTTTGTTTAATTTGTGTATGCTTCACATCACTGTTGTGCGTCATGAGGGTTCGAGAAGTTATCCCCCTTCTTTTTTCTGTTTCATCTCTTTTCTTCCTCCCTAGGTTTTTGTTATTTTTTTTTCTGTATCTGTATTTTTTATCTTCATAAGTGCTTAATCTGCAAATGGGTTACCCAGTGTTCTTACAATATATTGTATATAGCTAATCATCTGTGTTCTGTCACCTGAATAGTCTACAAAAATCTACATATATTTACACGTACATAGGTAAAAATGTATACCGGTATATCAAAGCCATTTAAGTATAAGAGATTTTACTATGGTTTTGTATAGAGCAAGGTAGGTAGTTTAAAATTATGCATGCACTTTTTTGCTCCTTGAAGGTGGGTAAAAATAACCTCTGAATATTGACCCTCTGTGCCATGGATTTATACCTCTCACTCAAAGTTCTTTGCTGTAGAGAATGGTTTTCATGCTAGTTTGCCATGTTATCTGAAGTAGACTTGACATATTTTACCAGTCATTGTTGCTGAATAAAGAGAAGTAATAAAAAGAGAAAAATACCAGTTGCATAGACCTTGGGTAATATTTAAAATATCTTGCTTTTTGTTCAGTACATATTTTCCTTTCAAACAGAAATACAATGTGAGGTAGTTTGCTGCGTGTATTTCATTCTTTGTATTGCAAATTATGCTGGTGAATACTAAATATGGTTGTACTGTAATCTGAAAGGACAACAATGTAGAAAACAATTCATGAGAAAACGGGTGTTAATTATTACTGCATGCCGGTTTTATAAAAAAAACTAAAAAAAAACTTAAACACCTTTTTTGTAAAGGTATTCTTATTTCATTTTTTTACACAACGTTTTTTGTTTATATTCAAATTAATGCAGAGCAATAAACTTTACTGGCATAAATACATATAGAAAAGTCAGATAATTATAGAGCAACCAGGAAATATAGAAAATCTGCACTACAATATATAACTTGCTCACAGCCGATCCTGGGCGGGTGCACGGAGTGAACAGTGCTCAGGCGCTCTGTGAGTAGAGGCGCATCGCAGCGTTAGGCTCCACACCTCTTGCTAAGCGGCTAAGCCTCACCCTTTGTTTTAAGCTCCGTCTCCTGTCTGAATCTCTTCTCTTCTTATGAGATTTCTCAAGGCTTTAGATGTCCACAGTGTTTCAATTATCAAATTGGAATTTTTCATTAAATTCATTTAAAGTCTGTTTTGTATTTCTAAAATGTCTGTCAACTTAGAGGTTTCTCTATATACAAATAATAAAACCACAGAACTAGAAGTTCTATAAAGTTTTACAACAATTAAGTAATTTTGCAAAATATAAAGAGAGATTCTTCTATATATTCAATACATTATTTATTTTAAGTGAACCCTTGAACCACATATAAAGGCTAAAAAGCATATTAATATAAAAATGCTTTAAAAAGTCTTTTAATGAAAAAAACTTTGTCATTTATAACTTGTAGCACATGTGGTTACCTAGGTCGCATCAGTTCGTGAAAGGTATATTCTTAATACAATGTGCTTAACATAGCTTTTACCTTTTTTTTTAAAAAAAAAATTAAATATGGAAAAAAATATATACTTTTTATATTTATATATATAATTGTCTATAATTTTGTACACAGAAAAGAATATTTGGAACATTGAGTAAGTGTACTTGAGTAAGGGCACACAATTAGGCAGGGGCTGCTTTAAGGGTTTTACTATATTTTTTGTGTTATAGGTATGTGCTGTTAACCCTATTGCCTTGCACATTTGTACGAAGAGATCAAGGGACGATTTTGGGAATACAGAATCTCAGTATTGAGAGTATTGTTTTTTTGGTGCTCATTTCTTATATATCACTTCACATTATTTTTTATTAATATTTAATACTGTTTTTTCTTGTTTTTTTGTTGTTATATCTAACCAATGGTAAATGATCCACTGAGAACTCTTTTTGGTTCTTTGTTTTTTGGTTGGGCCATACAAAAGGGAAAATAATTCCTTCTTGACTATTTAATGGCAAACAGATTTCTTATTGGATCATCAATCTGTTTACACACATAATTATTGCATATTCAATTCCTTGAATATTCTGAAACAAACAAGAAAAACACCCAGGCCTTTTTGTTTACAATATCTGCAGATATTTGTGAGTATATGCAAAAATACAATCAACAATATATACAAAAAAGAACCACAAATAGTGTAATACTGTAGGACACCATAAGAGGGAATTGTGAATATTATGCACTCACAAACTATACTGATAGTAGGCATTAGTGATGTCGCGAACATAAAATCTTCCGTTCGCGAACGGCGTACTTCCGCAAATGTTCGCGAACGGGCGAACCCGGCGAACCGCCATAGACTTCAATAGGCAGGCGAATTTTAAAACCCACAGGGACTCTTTCTGGCCACAATAATGATGGAAAAGTTGTTTCAAGGGGACTAACACCTGGACTGTGGCATGCCGGAGAGGGATCCATGGCAAAAATCCCATGGGAAATTACATAGTTGATGCAGAGTCTGGTTTTAATCCATAAAGGGCATAACTCACCTAACATTCTTAAATTGTTTGGAATAACGTGCTTTAAAACATCAGGTATGATGTTCTATCGATCAGGTAGTGTAAGGGTTATGCCCGCTTCACAGTGACAGACCAAACTCCCCGTTTAACACATCGCAAACAACCGCAAACAGTCCATTTGCACAACCGCAAACTCCCCATTTGCTCCCCAACGTTCGTGTGTGGGGGTGCTGGAATGACGTGGGCCAATGGGAGCCTGAATCAACTTTTGGCTCCCACTGCCCCTTTAAGAGCGAGCTCGTGACTCGAGCCGTGCTCCTAGTGCCAGGCGGGCCAGGTGACCAATCACTGCGGTCAGTGCACGCGGCTAAGTCAGAAGAGGAGATCAAGCCGCATGCGGTTCGTGTGGAGGCAGGAGTGATCCAGCCACGCGCGGCTCAAGCTTAGGAGCCAGGTCGGTCCCAGGATAAGGTAAATACAGCCACAACCACTTATCCCAATCACACACCTTTCCTAATGTCCTATCCTATTAAAAGCATATTACCGCGTATTTAATAAAACAGATAGACCCCCTACTTCATCCAGGTTACTGATCGATGGTTCAATATTCTGAGCCCTCTCTGATTTACTGTACATGACTATTCGATATTCCCACAAATTTTATATAGCATTTTATGTTTGTTTGAGACCACCTTAAAAATATTGGATATCGCTAAAAATCATGATCACTATATACTTTCTGTACAAACCTCTAAAACGAACCAAACTACTCATCCATCCGCTATACCACTTTATCCCACCTAGAACTAGTGCCCAGTTAAAATACTTGACTCTTACTTACCCACACTCAGTCATGCCACACACATTTCACCACTACTCTCACTGAATCCCTCTGACTACGGCTAAATTCATCTTCTACATCAGAACACTACTCCTAAGATTGGGTTGTATCCATGTCTCGGGTCTTTCATTTAGAATAGGGGCAGCTTCGGTCTCCTTCAACACTGACACTCCAGTGCATATTATTAAAAGATTGGGCAGATGGAAATCCTCAGTCTACAACCGATATATTCCTCATCCCGAGAAAGAAATGAGGAAAGCTTTTAAAAGTTTGGCTTTGTAAATTTGATGCAATAAGTTTGTTTTTCTTTAATACCTTTTCACCCTCTTTGCATGAACCCGATTTACATATATTACTAATATGTTTCTGAACATATATATATTATATTATTCATTCACTCACTCTCTGGGCCGGCCTAAGACATCATGCTGCCTAGGTCCAACGATAAATGACTATGGCGGATAATGTATAATAAACACAGGTTACTGGCTATGGGGGGATAATGTATAATAAACACAGGTTACTGGCTATGGGGGGGATAATGTATAATAAACACAGGTTACTGGCTATGGGAGGATAATGTATAATAAACAAGTTACTGGCTATGGGGGGGATAATGTATAATAAGCACAGGTTACTGGCTATGGGAGGATAATGTATAATAAGCAGCACAGGTTACTGGCTATGGGGGGATAATGTATAATAAACACAGGTTACTGGCTATGGGAGGATAATGTATAATAAACACAGGTTACTGGCTATGGGGGATAATGTATAATAAACACAGGTTACTGGCTATGGGACGGATAATGTATAATAAACACAGGTTACTGGCTATGGGAGGATAATGTATAATAAACACAGGTTACTGGCTATGGGAGGATAATGTATAATAAACACAGGTTACTGGCTATGAGGGGATAATGTATAATAAGCACAGGTTACTGGCTATGGGGGGATAATGTATAATAAACACAGGTTACTGGCTATGGGAGGATAATGTATAATAAATACAGGTTACTGGCTATGGGGGGGATAATGTATTATACACACAGGTTACTGGCTATGGGGGATAATGTATAATAAACACAGGTTACTGGCTATGGGAGGGATAATGTATAATAAACACAGGTTACTGGCTATGGGAGGATAATGTATAATAAACACAGGTTACTGGCTATGGGAGGATAATGTATAATAAACACAGGTTACTGGCTATGGGGGGATAATGTATATTAAACACAGGTTACTGGCTATGGGGGGATAATGTATAATAAACACAGGTTACTGGCTATGGGGGAGATAATGTATAATAAGCACAGGTTACTGGCTATGGGGGGATAATGTATAATAAACACAGGTTACTGGCTATGGGAGGATAATGTATAATAAACACATGTTACTGGCTATGGGGGGATAATGTATAATAAACACAGGTTACTGGCTATGGAGGATAATGTATAATAAACACAGGTTACTGGCTATGGAGGATAAGGTATAATAAACACAAACACACAAAAAAAAGAATAATAAAAAAAAAAGAATGCAGCTTCAGAATTAATCTAAATTGTATGCTGTCTAGGAGGTGGGAGGGTCTGGGAGGGAGGGTCTGCTGCTAATTGGCTGGAATGTGTCTGCTGACTGTGAGGTACAGGGTCAAAGTTTACTCAATGATGACGAATAGGGGGCGTACCGAAAATCGCATATGTTCGCCGTCCGTGGCGAACGCGAACAAGCTATGTTCGCAGGAACTATTCGCCAGCGAACCGTTCGGGACATCACTAGTAGGCATATAACAAATCAAAATGCTGCAGCACCTTCCTTTCTGTACTCCGCTTTCATATATATGGGGAAAAGAGGAGAGACAAATAAATAGTGCAAAACTGTGTAAAAGTATAAACAATATTTATTACAAGTTGCACTCACAAGATAAAAAGGAATAACAAGCTCATCGATAAAAACACACCCATTCCAGATGGAAGAATCAAATATGAAGGAATAGTGACAAGATGATTTCAAAGCGAGCCAAAACAATATAATAGTATGTCTCTCTTGGCCCTAGGTGTTTTGTCCTGCTGGATGGCGTCCTTGTGTTCTGTACTAGCTGCATCTGTTTTTTAAATATACCCTGTGCCAACTTGGAGTGCCATCAGCCAATCCGAAGCAGAACACTCCTCCAAAACACCTGCACTCAATCTCCGTTTTCTGGATCACAGCAGGATCCAAGCCTCGGTATCAGTTAGAGGACTATATGACGTATGTCCGCTTCTTGCTCTAACCACGTGATGCGTTCCATTCTGTGCACCATGTGGTTTTTGTTTGCATTCCAATCCAATACCGATTGTACATAATTCACTAGGATTCCTTGTGCGAAAAAGATTCTTATAATATTAGGAGGGGTAAACAGGGAAAAATAGAAAACACAAAAAGACAAAAAAGGCTAATATCAGAAAGTATATAAATTGTGTATAACCATCAAATAAAATTTTCTCTGAAACGATCCATATATATAGTATATATAATAATACATATAGTGTACACAAAATATAAGAAAAATTACCAAAAGCTAATACATATTGGATATCAAACAACATCAATCTGGAAAAAATATGAAATTAAATAAAATAATGAAATAATTTATGAAAATACAAAACATATGGACATCCCAAAGAATAATAATAGTAAAAATGAATAATAGTAAAAATTTAAAGTTAATAATAAACAAAAAAATATTAACAAAGAAGAATGTTAAAATCTAATAAATACAAATAAAATTAAAATGAAGATAAAAAAATATAAAAATGAAAACTAAACAATGAAATTTAAAAAATTTAAAAAAAGCAAAAAGTGAAAACTATTTATAAAAAAAAAATACCATGCCAAAATCAACATTTAATCCCTCAAGTTGCATGGTTTTAAAAAGTATATATCCAATATTCCTCTCTCCGTCTTAACTTCAAAGTGAGATCATCCCCTCTTGCATCCAGTGACACCTTCTCTATTCCAACACAAACTTAAACTTAGGACATTTCTTGTCCGGCACTGAGTGTGTTAGTAATTTCTTTCTGATGTTATTACCATGTTCTAAAAACGCCTTCCTGTTTTACCTACATATTGTGCACCACACCCACAAGTAAGTAAATAAACTACGTGGGTAGTGGTGCAAGATATGTGGTCTTGAATGGAAAAAGACTCACCTGTTATGCCTTTATTTTGAGGTTCTTGTTTATCAGAATTTCTAAAATTACTAGGAGGTAAAGTATTCTTAAGATTAGTGCCCTTCCTGAAAATAATGTTGTGTGCCAGTGGCAATTCCTCTTTTAGGATTTCCTCTTCCAGTAGAAGAGGCCAATGCTATTCTATGATTTTTAAAAATTTTAAAAGCCTGTGCATTATATTGGGTATTAAAAGACAATTGGGACTATTTTTATCTTGAATATGATTTGTCTTATTCATTAAAAAATATTTTCTATCAATTTTATATACAGATTCAATTTCTTTTTCTAAAAAAATATTATCATAACTTTCAAAAAAAATACTTTTCTTTAAAAATCTTAGCTTGGTTTAAAAAAAAACATTGTTCATCCGTACAGTTCCATTTAATCCTTTTAAACTGGCTTCTTGGGACTCCATGTAGCCATTTAGGATAATGACTGCTTTTACTATCTATGAAACTATTGGCATCTGTAGATTTAACCCCTTAGTGACCAACAGGGCCGGACTGGGAAGAAAATTCGGCCCGGGCATTTTTAATTACAGCGGCCCACTAAAAAGGACTGTGAGTGTTATGGGGTGCAGTGTGTGTGTGTGTGTGCGCTGTGAGTGTTAAAGGTCCAGTGAGTGTCAGGGGTGCAGTGTGTGTGTGAGTGAGGGTGCTGTGAGTGTTAGGGGCGCAGTGTGTGTGCTGTGAGTGTTAGGGGTGCAGAGTATGTGTGTGTGTGCTGTGTGTGTGTGTGTGTGCTGTGAGTGTTATGGGGTGCAGTGTGTGTGTGTGTGCTGTGAGTGTTAGAGGTGCAGTGAGTGTCAGGGGTGCAGTGTGTGTGTGTGTGTGCTTTGAGTGTTAGGGGTGCAGTGTGTGTGTGTGCTGTGAGTGTTAGGGGTGCAGAGTGTGTGTGTGCTGTGAGTGTTATGGGGTGAAGTGTGTGTGTGTGTGTGTGCTGTGAGTGTTAGAGGTGCAGTGAGTGTCAGGGGTGCAGTGTGTGTGTGTGTGTGTGTGCTGTGAGTGTTATGGGGTGCAGTGTGTGTGTGTGTGTGTGTGTGTGCTGTGAGTGTTAGAGGTGCAGTGAGTGTCAGGGGTGCAGTGTGTGTGTGTGTGCTGTGAGTGTTAGGGGTGCAGTGTGTGTGTGTGTGTGTGTGTGCTGTGAGTGTTAGGGGTGCAGTGTGTGTGTGTGCTGTGAGTGTTAGGGGTGCAGTGTGTGTGTGTGTGCGCTGTGAGTGTTAGGGGTGCAGTGTGTGTGTGTGTGTGTGCTGTGAGTGTTAGGGGTGCAGTGTGTGTGTGTGTGTGCTGTGAGTGTTAGGGGTGCAGTGTGTGTGTGTGTGCTGTGAGTGTTAGGGGTGCAGTGTGTGTGTGTGTGTGTGCTGTGAGTGTTAGAGGTGCAGTGAGTGTCAGCGGTGCAGTGTGTGTGTGTGTGCTGTGAGTGTTAGGGGTGCAGTGTGTGTGTGTGCTGTGAGTGTTAGAGGTGCAGTGAGTGTGTGTGTGTGTGTGCTGTGAGTGTTAGGGGTGTCTGTAAAGCTGATGTGATGTGGGTGATTATATCCCCCCGCTTACCTTATGCCTGGGAGGGGGGATCCTGTTGCTGGCATCCATCACTGGTGGTCTTAGTGGTGAGTGAACTCTAGCCTGTGAGGCTAGAGTTCACTCTCGCGAGACCCGGAGCGTTGCTATGGCAATGCTCCGAATCTCGCAAGAGGAACCCGGCGGAGTTGCAAGTTAGAGCTCCGCCGGGTTCCTCTGCTGGAAGGCTGTCTCCCTCCCTCTCTCCCCACCGGCGGCCGCAATATCCTGCATGTGGGCCGGTGAGGGAGATCTCTGATCTCCCCACCGGCCCGCCATGGACTACAGCAGGGCCGGCGCTCGGATAGTGCCGGCCCTGCAAAGACCGGCAGGGGAGATCTCCCTGCCGGCCTCGGCCCCTGGCCACCGCGGCCCACCGGGCATTTGCCGGGCCTGGTGACCAAGGACGTATCAGGTACGTCCGACAAAAAACGGTCCTTAAGGACCTCGGACGTACCGGATACGTCCGCTGGGAATTAGAGCGCTGGAAGTGATCATGGTTGCTTCCAGCAGCTCTAATGGTGTTGCAGCGAGGCTTTTGCAAATGTAAGTTTGATACTTTTATATTGTTCCATAATTTTATTATATACATATTGCCATATTTATGCATTTGTTTTATTACTTATACAACTACCACCTCAAAAGCAAGTAAACTTTCAAGAAGGGAAAGGGGTACCCCTACATAAGGGCTCTAAAGCTACTATACTGAGCCATATCTCTGGCACTTTTTTAAGAGTTGGCATTCTAATACTTAAGTTTTTCTTTTATTATTTTTAGCACTATTATTGTTTTCTGCATTTTGTTTTTGACGTTTTATTTTGTCTAAAGAGTTGCCTGAACAATATTGTGGGTATAAAAGTGTGAAACGCAATTGATAGTGATTTAAAGGGATATTATCCTATATTTTTCTGACACTATAAGCACTACAATTTTAAAACACTTTTTTTGTTAAGTGTTACTCTGTATATTGTTTGGTATAATTTAATAAGTTACACCATAATAAATTGGCATTTTAAATATTTAGACAATATTACACCTGTTTGTCCATACCTCTCTACCCACACCTGCACTATCTGTGATTGCCAATCAAGTTGTGCATCCAACTTGGGATGATGTTGCTATGGCTCGTCACTGTATTTTGATTTATGCACAACATGCAATCTATTGCTTAGGCATTATTAGCTTGATTGCCGCATCCTACATGGTTGCAGTGTTTTTTTGTTTTGTTTTTTTAATATATTCTGTGAAAATCCAAAAAATTAAACCATAAAAAAAACCTGTTATGGTCTTAAGTAAATTCATTAGTCTAATACTCCTGTCTGATCAGATAAGGTGATTTGATCCTCCGACCAGGAGCTTACTTTTAGTTTACGTTGATCACATATGTCAGGGGGGTATATCCATTGCCCATTACTTTGGGGCATGATGCATTTTCGAGGGAGAAGGAAACTAAGCACTCCTAGTATCTTAATTTGGTGCTGAAACACTTAAAGTCAAGATGAGTTGACGATTACCTGGCAAACTGTGTATAGAGCCACTAACAGAAAACAAACTATAGCTGTTTATAAATTAAGCAGACAATTATTAAGAACTAAATAAGGATACCATGACCATTAAATACAGAAACAAGCAATGGTTGCCCTTATATTTTCTGTATACTGTGTTACCTACTATTACCAACACATTTATATAGTTATTTATGCCCAAAGATCATCTCATTATTTTAAATGCATTATGCTTATAATGTAATAAAAATGCAACAACAAAACAAATGTGCAGTTTCCCTTGAGGTTGCACACCTTTGCAACAAACAGGATGGATGGAAGAATTTCAGACAAATATTGCTATTTTTCAAAGCTCTCAACATGTTCAATATTGCAGCAGAGAAGCCCCTACGCACCCAACTTTGCTATTCTTCTCAATGAGCTGCAGTACAATTTACAAATAAACACCAAAACAACTTTATGTTAATGAGGTGGTATTGGTGTAAAGACCATGCTCCTTAAATCTCACTGCTCAATTCTTTGCCATCTAGGAATTATGCAGCCCTAGCAACACCTATTAAGTACATATTCAAGAAACATATGGTAACTTCAAATGTCTGCTTCCTAATGCACAAGCTTTTGCAAGGAAAAGGGGAGACTTAAAGTTTAGGCATACAAGGAGCAGGATAACATAATTGGGATTATGGAGACTTGGTGAAATGTAACGCTTGATTGGGCTATTAATTTAAATGGATATACATTATTTAGTAAGAATAGAAAAAAAAAAAAAGGACGGGGTATGTCTTTACACCTGATTTAAAGCCAAGTGTTGAAGAAATTGTATGTGATGATACAGGTGAGGATGTGGAAGCCTTATGGGTAGAAATATGCATAGGAGGAAACTGGAGATGTCCTATATATATATATATATTGGGCAACATTGATTATGATATGAAGTAAGATTGTTGTTAGCAATGTGATAGGAAAAAGTTGATTAAGGTGTGCCAAAACCGACGTATGCTGTAGGCCAGTACATAAAGTGGGCCTACACTAGAAGAGTGTGGTGAATAAATGGAGTGGAGGGTGGGGCAGCAGCTTGTCAGACCAATCACGGTAGGGTAGGGAAGGGGGCAGTCCCTTTTAAAGGTCCATAAACCCCTCCCACAACTTCAGGCCAAGCCTTCCAATTTGTGTTTGGGGCAACATTGAATAAGATATGAAGTAAGATTTTTGTTAGCAAACCTGTGATAGGAAAAAGTCGGTGGAGGTGTGCCGAAACAGACAAATGCTGGAGGCAAGTAAATAAAGTGGGCAAAAAAAGAATCCATATCATGCTCAAAATACATTTGAGTAAAGAACATAATACAATGCAAGTACATTAAGATGACATTTTAATGAATGACCTTTGTAATTCCTGTACTGGTTGGGGTATGTATGTTGTATATGCTGATGACTTCCAGCGACCTAGAGTTTTAATGCCATGGACTGGAACGTCCTGGCTTGATGCTGTAGATGTGGCACCTATCCTAAACGAGTGTCCTGAATAAAGGCTAGGGTTCATACCGAACCTTGTTAACAATAACCGTACATATAACATTAACTGAGAGGTAGTGAGGATAGCCCCGTGAAGTGACAGTAGCAGAAGAGATGCAATATTCGGTACGGTGAGGAGGTAGGAATCAAATCTTCACCTGCACCATATATTATTCATGGGATAGTATGGAATGTGGATGGGTTGACCCAGTTGACTCTTTTTGGTCATGAGTAGAGTCAGTATGTAATGATCTTGATGTTTAATTAAGTAGGAGCTTCGAAGGCAACCTTGTGTGTTGTGTTGGCCACTGATGGTGAATTCTTGTGGTCTCAGGAAACCGTAAAAGGCCAGGTAAATAGCAGTTTCAGAGTTAGTGAGCGGTTTGAAAGGGGCTGAATCTAGCAAATCAGACATATTTTGGATACCCTTACGTGTCTGATTGGATTGGATTAAAGGAAACTTGCTTTGTTGGAAAGTAGAGAAATGTGATGTTGGATGCCAGTCAGGCGTAACTTGATGTTATAGTGAGCCTAAATTGAAGGTGGCAAAAAAGTAGCGAACACAACCAGAGACATAATAACCAACATTATGCAATGAAGGACCACTTACCTGTGACGTGAATAGTAATGGAAAGACTTGGTGACAGCAATTACTGGGAGACCACAACTTGAAATACCTTAGAACCTGGAGGAGTAATTCTATGTACATTGAAATAGTGGAATCTGCCAGACACGTGAGTCCTGCGAGGGCTAAGGAAATAGTTGTAAACATGTACGTGACACCCAATACATAACTGGCAAACAATTGAGGGGTAACACGAGCGACTTAGACTAAACCAGGTGGCATGAATATGAAAATAGCCAGCATATGACGTCAAACTTAAATTAATAGAATTAAGGCATATAGCAAAATTCTAATAATGCAGAAACTCTGGAAAGTGAAATGTGAACTTGTCACATGAATAAGCCCCTGTTGCCTAAAAATAATGGGATAGCCCGGAGACAGATGAATGTAGTGATGTACGTAGATAAGTGATTAATATAGCGAGGGACAAGTTGACAACCCAACTTATATAGGGGAAATAATAGAGTAGAAAGGGTTGAGAAACGTAAAAGTATCAATACTGAAGAAAGCCAAAAAATTAGCAAAGTTAACTGATATCAGTATCAACAAGAATATACGATGAAAAGTATCTACAAGGACCATAACGGTGGACAATTCAAGCAAACAAGTGTATAAGAAGTCAACCAACAAACCGTAATTAGTATAACTAAACAAAAGTAAACCTTTATTAGCTGATGAGTCCCATAAGGGTTGTAGTTAATGTAAGTACAGTGAATGCATATACAAGTTAATTTATATTTGTGAACCATATGTGTAGGCCCAAGTTGGGCTTGACATGATTGATCCAGTCAATAGCGACACTTAGCCCTGTAGGAGGCCAAGACATATAATAGAAGTCGATATGTTCCAGTAAGGGGCCTTATACCGGAAGCTGAAGAAGGCATCGCTGTGAAGCTACGTATTAATGAAATGCTGAATATGATAGTAGTGAAATTCGCCATGAGAGAACAAGCTTACAGTTAGTAGAAACCGATTAAATAAGCCGTGGCAGGCCCGCCATGGCGACTTCTATGAGTACGAGGTAGGACCGGCTCGACTTTTTGTATTTTTTTTTAAACTTTTTTTTTATATTGACCCGTTAATTTATTTTTCTCCTTGCTGTTTTGATTTATTTTACATTTTTTTTCCTTCTATATTTTCTCCTTGGTTTTATTTAAAACGTTTTCCCTCCTTTTTCATTTTTTTTCCTCTTGTTGTTTATATTCCCCTCCTTTTGGGTGCTGCTGAGCTAATTAGTGGGAGTGCCCCTTAATTTCCACCTATGTGGGATTTGTATTGCCAATATAAACCGACTACTGACTCACAGAGCTTGCTCACTGGAGTTTGCTTGAAAGTAGGCTATTTCAAGTAGTCTCTTTTAACCCCTTAAGGACCAAACTTCTGGAATAAAAGGGAATCATGACATGTCACACATGTCATGTGTCCTTAAGGGGTTAAGTAGGTGTTAAAACAACAGGAGTTGAAACTACAAAGGAGTTTAAACCAAGAGGGTACATATTGTTTTAGCTCACTTGTGTTTTTGTAACAGGGGATGAGTGCTAGCAAGATTGCAAGTTTAGCCCAGTGCACATCATGCCGCATGTATGCATGCCTGGATGATTCTGTCCAGGGTCCATACCTCTGTGGTGGGTGTGAGCAGGGCCGGTGCAAGGATTTTTGCCGCCCTAGGCAAAAGAAAGATTTGCCGCCCCCCCCCTTCTCCCACCCACCCCCCAGTGACATCGCAATGCCCCATCCGTATGAACTAACGCCAGTGCTGCACACAGTGTGTGTTTACATTAAAAAGCCTGCAGGGACAAACTATAGATACCAGAACCACTTTATTAAACTGCAGTGGTTCTGGGGACTATAGTGTCCCTTTAATGTGAGGTAAATTATAGATTAGTGTCACTAATAATATACTAGATTGCCTACTTACAATCAGATGAGGATGGTGATGGGCTCTGGCTGCAGTCTGGCTCCACTGGTCTGGTGTAGAACAGGATCTCGGGAGGCTGTTTGAAACTCCAGAGATCCTGTTCTACACCAGACCAGTCCCTGTAATCTCTTCTCCCCCCTGTAGTCTTCTCTTCTTCTTCTCCCCCCGTAGTCTTCTCTTCTTCTCCCCCCCGTAATCTTCTCCCCTCCCCCTGTAATTTTCTTTTCTTCTCCCCCTTCCCTCCCTATAATCTCTTCTCCTCCCCCTCCAATCTTCTCCACTCCCCCCTCATTCCCTGTAATCTTCTCCACTCCCCCCTCCCTCCCTGTAATCTTCTCCCCCCTACCTCCCTGTAATTTTCTTCACTCCCCCTCCCTCCCTGTAATATTCTTCCCGCCTCCCTCCCTGTAATACTATTCCCCCTCCCTCCCTGTAATATTCTCCCCCCCGTAATATTCTTCCCCCCTCCCTCCCTCCATGTAATACTCTCCCCCCTCCCTGTAATATTCTTTCCCCCTCCCTCCCTCCATGTAATACTCTCCCCCCTCCCTCCAATATTCTTTCCCCCTCCCTCCCTCCCTCCCTCCCTCCCTCCATGTAATATTCTTTCCCCCTCCCTTCCTCCCTCCCTCCCTCCATGTAATACTCTCCCCCCTCCCTCCCTGTAATATTCTTTCCCCCTCCCCCCTCCATGTAATACTATCCCCCTCCATGTAATACTCTCCCCCCTCCCTCCATGTAATACTCTTCCCCCCTCCCTCCATGTAATACTCTCCCCCTCCCTCCATTAATACTCTTCCCCCCTACCTCCATGTAATACTCTTCCCCCTCCCTCCATGTAATACTCTTCCCCCCCCTCCCTGTAATATTCTCCCTCCTCCCCTCACCTCACCTCCCCGCGGACCGGAGAGGAACTCGGCCACACTACAGGGGAGGTGAGGCAGTGCGGCAGCCGTCTACAGAGCGCTCAGGCGGCTGTGGCATTTAATGGGCCGGCGATGGGGGCGCAGGGCGCCCCCTCCTATATGGCGCCCTAGGCAGCTGCCTAGTTCGCATTATAGGAAGCGCTGGCGCTGGGTGTGAGCGAGTGGCATTTCTGGTAGCTCAGATGAGAAATCTGGAGAGGCAAATTGTAACACTGAGGGAGATTGACAATCTTGAGAGGAGCCTGCTGCTCACTGAGCAGAGTTCAGTTCGGACAGGTAGTGGAGAGAGAGGAGATAAGACAGATGGGGAACAGGCATGTAGCTGGGTGACAGTGGGGCGAGGAAGCGGGGGGAGGGAAGAGAAAAGGTTTAGCTAGTCCTGATCTCATGCAGCCTAACAGATGTGCCCGTTTGAGTGAAGATGTTGGGAGCAACAGCTCAGGAGTAGCTGTACTGCAGGAAGAACAGCCATGGGAACAGCCCCTCTAGTACGGGTGGGGTTGAGAGGGTAAGAAAGTCTAGACAGGTTGTGGTGGTAGGGGACTCTATTATAAAGAGAGTTGATAGGGTAATCTTCCACTCTGATTGACTCAACCGGACAGCTTGCTGTCTCCCGGGTGCTCAGGTCCGGCATGTTGCCGACAGAGTGGACGTATTATTGGGAGGGGCTGGAGACCCAGCTGTCATGGTCCATATTGGTACCAATGACAAAGTCAGAGGAAAATGGCAGGTCCTAAAGAATGAGTTCAGGGAACTAGGAAGTAAGCTAAAGAAAAGGACCTCCAAGGTAATATTTTCAGAAATATTACCTGTGCCGCGCGCTACAGCAGAAAGGCAGTGGGAGATTAGAGAGGTCAATGCATGGCTAAAGTCTTGGTGCAGGAAAGAGGGTTTTGGGTTTTTAGAGCACTGGGCCGATTTTGCGCTTGGGTACAACTTGTATAGTAGTGATTGCACCTAAACGGAAGAGGGTCTGCAGTGCTGGGGGATAGGATGGCTAGAAGGTTGGAGGAGATTTTAAACTAGTAGTGGGGGGGGAGGGTCAAAGCAATCTAGAAAATGGAGATAGTATGGAAAGGAGATGGGCTTTAGCTCAGAACAAAGGGGTTGGAGATGGGGGAGGGTAAAGCTCAGAACAGAGAAGGTATGCAATATTGATAATTCACAAAAAGTACAAAAAAGACTCATGATAATATTAAATGTATGCTTACTAATGCAAGGAGCCTATATAACAAAACAAAAATATTAAAAAATGGGGGAACTAGAGGCAATGGTGGGATATAATAGGCATAACAGAAACATGGTGGGATGAGACACATGACTGGGCAGTTAACTTAAATTGGTACACGCTATTTAGGAAGGATAGGAAAAACAAAAAGGGTGGTGGGGTATATTTATAAGTCAACCATGAGTTAAAGTCAAACCTTAGGCACGTGGAGTCTGACGAGGAAAATGGGTAGATATCTGCTCGGGGCAAACAAAGGGAAATCAATTATTGGTTGGGATATGTTATAAACCACCTAATGTAAATATTATTGAGGAAGAACAGCTGTTAGAGCAAATTGGGAAAGCTGCAAATCGAGGTAATTAATTATTGGAGATTTTAATTACCCGGGCATACATTGGGATAGAGGGACTAGTACTTCAGCAAGGGGAATCAGGTTTTTGCATGTGTTAAATTACACCTTTATGTCACAACTGGTACAAGCACCAACTAGAAAGGATGCTTGTCTGGATCTCGTTATAACAAACAATGTTGATCTTTTAGCCAACATTCAAGTAGGGGAGCATTTGGGAAATAGTGATCACAATATGGTAATTTTTTAAATAAACTCAAAAAAGCGAAAGCAAGTGGGGTATACTAAAACATATCATTTTAAAAAAGCCAATTTCAATAAGATTAGGGCAGTTCTACAACATATCCACTGGCATAAACTCCTCAGTGATAAAAACACTGAGGATAAATGGAAACTATTCAAACAAATATTAGAAAGGTACATTTCTCAGTATGCACCATTGGGTAATAAATATAAAAGAAACAAATTCAAACCAATGTGGCTTAGTAGAGAAGTAAACAAGGGGCTGGCTGCACTCACCTAAACATGCTTAAATGGGGTTCTGCTGGGGGCCAATAAGTAGAGTAAAAATAGAAATCCAGCGCACTCACTTATCTACTAAACAGCTAATTTGACTAGTTTTATTAAAAACACCTAATCTAGGCAAAAAATAATGGGGGTTTAGTTACATTATATGATCATACATTGCATAAGCCTGCCACAAACGTCAATGTACCCCATCTTTGGCAGGTCCTACTCTCACTGCCAACGGTCTACTAAATGAGCTACTCACTTGAGGAAATCCTTCCATCTCGACTTCTCTGCAGTACAAGGCTAAATAGGGTCCTGAGATGAGACACTAGTGACAGGGGGTGGTGCAAAACCAAGGAGCTGGCTAGACTCCTAAATATATATGGGAAAACAAAGGGCTGGCTGCACTCACCTAAACATGCTTAAGTGGGGTGCTGCTGGGGGCCAATAAGTAGAGTAAAAATAGAAATCCAGCGCACTCACTTATCTACTAAACAGCTAATTTGACTAGTTTTATTAAAAACACCTAATCTAGGCAAAAAATAATGGGGGTTTAGTTACATTATATGATCATACATTGCATAAGCCTGCCACAAACGTCAATGTACCCCATCTTTGGCAGGTCCTACTCTCACTGCCAACTGTCTACTAAATGAGCTACTCACTTGGGGAAATCCTTCCATCTCGAGTTCTCTTCAGTACAAGGCTTAAATAGGGTCCTGAGATGAGACACCTGTGACAGGGGGTGGTGCAAAGTAGAGAAGTAAAACAAGAGATTAAAAATAAGAAAAGGGCATTTAAATCAGAAAAATCAGAGGCATCCTATTTATGATATAAGGAAGCCAATAATGCTTGCAAAAAGGCAATTAAAGTGGCTAAACTAGAAAATGAGAAACTGATAGCAAAAGAACCACAACATTTTTTTCAAGTACATCAATTCTATAACAAAAAAATGAAACAAAAAATGAAAGTGTAGGTACACTGGAAACAGAGTTGGGTTTATTAGCTAATGAAGAGCTGCAAAAAACTTGCAGATAACTTGTGATTGGATAAAGGATGATTGGATGAAGAAAGGTTAAAAAAATTAAATCTGTTTTAGTTTGGAAATACGGTGCCTGAGAGGGGACATGATAACATTATACAAATATATTTGGGGCCAGTACAAACCATTATCTGGAAATCTATTCATAAACAGGGCTATACGTAGGACACAAGGTCACAGATTTAGGCTGGAAGAAAGGAGATTTCATCTAAGGCAAAGAAAAGGTTTTTTTACAGTAAGAGCAATAAGGTTATGGAATTCTCTGCCTGAAGAGGTGGCTTTGTCAGAGTCATTACAGATGTTTAAACTGCAATGGATAAATACTTGCAAAAACATAACATACAGGGATATAATTTCTAATTAGTGGGGTAATAGCTGCTTGATCCAAGGAGACATCTGACTGCTATTTTGGGGTCAAGAAGGAATTTTTTTCCTAGTTTGTGGCAAAATTGGAAGCGCTTTAGACTAGGTTTTTTGCCTTCTTTTGGATCAACAGCAAAAACATATGTGAGGAAGGTCACAGGACATCCCCTGCCGGTCTATGTAGGGCCGGCACTATCTGAGCGCCGGCCCCACTGTTTTCAATGATGGGCTGGTGGGGAGTTCAAAGCTCTCCCTCACCGGCCCACTTGGACAGACATGTGGCTGGGGAGGGAGGGAGAGGACCTGGCGGAGCTCTATCTCGCAGCTCCGCCGGGTTCCTCTTGCGAGATCCGGAGCTGCGAGAGTGAACTCTAGCCCGCAGGCTAGAGTTCACTCACCACTGGACCACCAGGGATGGTGTCGGAGTGCGAGTGCCGGTCCCCCCCTCTCTCCCAGGTACTAGCGTGCCAGTCCCCCCCTCCCAGGCTAAAGGTAAGAAGGGAGGGGGGGGGGGATATAATGCCTACTTTTTTTTTTACCCCCCCACCCCAAACACTCAATCCCTTCTAACATTCACACACAGCCCTCTCACACACAGCCCTCTCACACCCATCACACACAGCACTTTCACACAACACAGCACTCTCACACCCATCACACTCAGCACTTTCACACAACACAGCACTCTCACACCCATCACACACAGCACTCTCACACACATCACTTACAGCCCTCTCACACACATTACACACAGCACTTTCACACAACATAGCACTCTGACACACATCACACTCAACACTTTCACACAACACAGCACTCTCACACCCATCACACACAGCACCCTCACACCCATCACACACAGCACCCTCACACACAGCACCCTCACACACAGCACCCTCACACAAATCATAAACAGCACCCTCACACACAGAACCCACACACACATCACACACAGCCCCCACACATCACACACAGCACCCCTCAAACACAGCATCCATCACACACACATACTGCACCCTTCACATACACACTATATCCCTCACAGACACCCACTGCACCCCTCACACATACACACTGCACCAAACACACACACACAATACTTCCGAACATACTTATATTATATATATATATAATATAATACGTCCATAGAAGTCACCGTTAAGTGATTTGTGTACACGTTACCATGGTGACGGGCATGGTGTATTTTGACATCAGAGGGGGAGGAGCCTAACGGCACGCATGCGTATTGGGGGCAGGACACGCTAGTGCACAGGTGAAGGTGGTTAGGTAAGTTAGTTTTTCATATTTAAGTTCAATGTTTTATGCAATGTATTTTATGTCCTGAGGAACGTTCACAATTGTGGACTGAAACGTCGACCATTTGACAAGTTGGATTAAAAGTCTTTATTTTTGATATTGAAGTCCTCGAGTGCTAGCCTTCTATTTGGATGTTTTTATAAATATATATATATATATATATATATATATATATATGTAGTACAGCACCCCTCACACACATACTGCACCCCTAAACACATTACATTCCAGACACACACTAGATCCCTTACCCAACTCTGGATCATATACACACACTAGATCCCTATATACACTCTGATTCCGTTATATACACACACTCACTAGATCTCCTACACATTTTAGGGCCTTCAAACACACACTAGACTTCTGTATACACACACACTGCACCACCTACACACACACACTACATTCCTAAAATACACACTCTGGATCCCTTATAAACACACTAGATTCATTGTAAACAAACACATACTACACCCCTAAACACAGACTCTACAACCTCTACAAACACTACATCACCTATATACAAACACACACACACGCACACTATAGCCTGTATGCACACACTTGCTACATCCCCTATACACACATTATCTACAGTCCCTAGCCACATATGCATTACATTACACCAAAAACACAACACGACTAAAACCAACCTTATTACACAATACCACACCACAATCAGCTCACTCTACACACACACAATCCCACAAGCAGGCTCCAAACACATGCACAATACTCTCTCCTGGCCCTTTTGTCTCCTGGTGTCCATTTATAGAGACACCAGAGACAAGTTGCAAGGAAACAGAGTGCAAGCATGTTATTAAATTTGCTTGCACTTTGCAGAACAAATACAGGGCTTTTTTACTCATGCTAGAGCTCTTTAGCAGAGTTCTGCGCATGGTCTGCCCTGGAAGAGCATTGAACAAACATGCTCACTTTGAGAGAGGGCGTGTTTGTCATTGGTGATGATGAAACACACCCTCACTGTCCCGCCCCCTTCTTAGTGGGCTGCTGTGATAAAAAAATTCCCGGGCCGAATTTTTCTCCCAGTCCGGCCCTGGTCAGCATCCAGTTGACGACATGGTTTGACAACGTATTTCATGTCTTTCCAGTCTCTCATTTATTTACACCTTAGAGGACACGAGTGCTGACAACATTGCATGGAGGTTGGTGTTGCTCATGCAACTTTTGCCTACTCCAGCATCATCATTTGTCCTTATTGGTACGCATGAGCCTGAACAGTTCTGCTTTCCTCACCGTGGCTGGGAAAGGAACGTTACGTCTGCGTAGCTGAGCCATAATACGAGGAATGGTCCATGACCTGATACAACCTAATAATTAGCTTGGATCAGGATCGTTTTACTGGCTGGCTAGCTAGTGCCAAGTGACAAAGCAATTCACTAGGTTGGTGACAGGTGAGGCCCTGCTAGTTGCCAAGTGGCTTGAGAGGCTCTATCTATGCTTTGGCGCTAGGTGATTCGTGACCACCGAACGTTGTGGTGGGGTGTTGGCCTCTCGGTGACAAATCATGAGATAGATTGGGTGTGACAAGTGAGGCCCTCTCTATGCCACTGTGAGATGCAGCTAACCTATGTTTTGGCTCGGGGGGAGCGTAATACCTCATGCGTGGAGGATGGGTGTTGGCCTCACGGAACCATCCATTGGTCACCTAGATCCCTATAAGCCAGTAAAACCTACTCACTGAAAAGGTCTATACTGTGGGGGATCCATTGTTGCTAAAAATTTACCTGAATTTGTATCAGTGTTCATGTAGTTTTGTATGGTATGGTTGTAACCTGTAACTGAAGTTTTCAGTATCCCCTAAAGGAGACAGAGAGGGGAAGGAGAAGTCTATAACCTATAAAAAGAATTGTAACTGACAAATGGGTGAGAGGTCTGAAGAGCAAATGATGCTCCAAGTTCATAACCTGTAAAAGAATATGATTTGATAAGACATAAGGAAATGGATGTTAGCAAGACAATGTGAATACCACCGTACCCGCCATGTACAGGCCCCATGGCATCCCGGAAAGCCACAGGACCAAATACCCACAGACAGGAACTGTAGTGTTTAAACAGTTTTAAACAGTTTTAAACAGTT
Source organism: Pelobates fuscus (assembly GCF_036172605.1). Classification (NCBI taxonomy): domain Eukaryota; kingdom Metazoa; phylum Chordata; class Amphibia; order Anura; family Pelobatidae; genus Pelobates; species Pelobates fuscus. The sequence continues at coordinate 325,531,861 of NC_086317.1, read as the reverse complement.
TTAAACAGTGAAATCTCAAAATATGATTAGACATGACACATAAATATGTTTGTAAGCAAAGCCGTAGACTGTGCAGAAATGCATTTGTAAATATAAACAGTGTGGCCCAAGGTGTATCGTCTATCGTAACTCATCTAATATGCCACATCGAAGGTAATATCTGTTTGTGGCATTATGATAAGATTGAGGACATATTACCGCTACATAACTGTAAAATAGTGATATCCGTATACTAGGTGCCTATAAATGTACTACCCAGAACCTAAAACAAGACATTATGTCCTTAATCCAAAATCGTTAAATGTGTTCAATGAAATGCCTAAACGAAGTGCCGAATTACGTCCGAGGTTGCCCATTGCAGGGCATATGAACACCCATTGTAAAGCCATAGTGATGCCAGGGGTGGGAAATATGCGTATCCCGATTTGTATCCTGAGTTTCAGGGTGGCTGTGCGGGCTATGTTGGGATTAATGCGGGTAAAGGTAGGATGTGAATCGGAGAATGGTTGTGGAGTTTGTGTATGTAGCTAAGACATGTTGGTGATGACATGGTAGAGAACCCAATAGTTACGAATAATTATCTAGTTTATGAAATGGAGAAAAGAACAGAAACTATATATAAACATTTATAAAACATCATATAATACATATGCACTGAGCCCAATAAAACAAGGTGTTGGAAGACAGAATAAAAACGAAAACAGAGGCCTCTAGAATGTCAAAATGGCTGAACATAGCGGCCTTGATGGCCGTACATAATACATAGGGAAAGACAGGAGATATAAGACATACATTAAAAAGACCTACACCTGGAATGCTTAGGAGGATGATAAATACTTATGCATACACAGCTGGCATAGAGGATTAGGGTTGAAAGCAACAGGAAATGCTAGAATATCTCAGTAATATTAGCATTGGATGTAAAACTTCATTGCATAAACTGAACATGACTGAATGATGTTCCTAATGCATGTAGACCACACCAAGAAAGTCTGGGTGGTGTTAGAAAGTGAGGGAATGCAAAAGCAGCAGACAAGAGAATTTCAGGTTTAGCTAGCTGTTTTAGATTATACCCCAATGAAAATTACATACTTAAATGCATACAAGCTGTCCCTTGGGGCATATCTACTAAACAGTGAATTACCAAACAATATTGGCCCAATGAGTACCTGAATACCCAGAGGGCAGACAAGCATTAAAATGTTGGGTGTCTAACTGAAATGCACATGATACAGTTTTATGAATTTGAGGTCATTTAGTAAGAAGATTTAAGACATGTAGAAGATATTCCCCTTTACAGAAAATAAGGAATTTTACATTTATGTGTGAAGAGACTGTATATACAAGTTTAGATTTTATTTCCTTTACCACAGGTATAGGCCCAAGTTTGGGCCTGACATAAATTTAGACAGTCAGTTGCAATACCCAGCCACATAATTACTAAACAATGAAGGCTCAAAAAGTGCTTGAAATGGGGACGGGGCCTGGCAGCCAAAATGGACGGAGGTGCTTTCTGTGGGCCCCTGCACTAGCAGACATAAAAACGACTCTCACAACCACCCAAACTGTGCCAGCTATGCAAGAAGCCTATAAACAGAACCAGGACCACACGGGGATCAGAACGATACCCGTCCGACAAGCAAACACAACGCAAGCACCTGAACCGACCATGCGGCCTACACCAGAACAGAGCCTGAGGCCTGGGGGAAGCGGCCGATCCCCCGGCACAGAACCTCCTCACAAGCGGCAATCAAACACTGCCCTGCTACCCCCCCTCTGGACCAGCAGGGGATATCCCGGTCCTCTTTGGGGCCGACCACCTCCACAAAGCGACTCACACAAGCGGACAAACTTGCAGCCGAGCGGGACTATGGGGGCCCGAGCACGATGGCAGTTCGGACGCAACCGGCAACAAACGGTACCCTCACCACACCACCTACGCACACCCTGGAGTTTTTCGACGGGCTCTATGCCAAACTATGGATAAAACTCTGCACCAAGGGTCAGCACCTCCACCAGGTCATGAGGGAAATGGCGGCATGGATACGCCCGGCCACCCGGCGCCACCTTTGTCACTACCCACTCCGAGCCCCCAGAGCAGCCTCCAGCCGGGGGAAAAGCAGGAGACCAGAGGGCCGGGAAAGAACAACATATCCCACTCACCTTCGCACACAGCAGAGTGAGTCCACCAAGCCTGCCCGATCCACTCACCACCAGGCGGCTCCAGAATCCTCCGCCCAATGCAACGAGACCCTGCATACAAGGACTGACACTGCAAGCCGCGTGGCGCACCCCACGACAGCACAGCTCCTTACCAGCGATAGACACGGGCGGAGAACACCTCTAGGCCCTGCAGGTGAAGACGCATGGCCGCAGCACCACGTCAACCGCTGCATCTGGCCCGCCTACCCAGTTCCCAGAACTGGCAAGGGGTAATCAAGAGGGAAAGCACTGGAGGCAGACTAGGCCCCTATAGGCCCATAAGCGGTGATAATATATAACCTCACCAAACAGGCTATAACCGAGACAACTGTATCCAGGACTATCCTTAAATGTTAAACTGCATAACTTAGCATGTGACCTAACAAATAGTATCGCATACAGCATGTATGATATATTCGTATGTGATTATACCCATCTGGTACCTTAGTAACCCGTAGTACTATAACGCTGCCTACCAAAGATCAAACCGTTACTTTCATAAAAAAAAGCAAACTTTTTTTAAGTGCCTAAATGTCAAAAAGGTTGACAGTAAAAGCTTTGATCCATTGGAATTTGAGATCTGCTAGTCAATGAGGATCAAGGCAATTATATATCTAAGCCTATCTGTTTTCTTCAGTAAATAGTAAAGATTAATCTATGACTGTAGATTTGCAAATCCATGTTACAAAAGCCTTACAACAAACAGGTGATTGGTTATTATTATTATGTTATTTAAACAGCGCCAACAAATTCCATAGCGCTTTACAGTGGGTGGACGAACAAACATGCAGTTGTAACCAGACAAGTTGGACACACAGGAACAGAGGACTTGAGAGTCATGCTCAATGAGCTTACATGCTAGAGGGAGTGGGGTAAAGTGACACAAAAGGTAAGGATAGTATTAGACTAATGACAGTTGCAAGAGAGTAATCAGTCGGGAGCTATCAACAGTTTAATTGATACGCTTTTATGAAGAAGTGGGTTTTTAATGATTTTTTTTGTAGGAGTGGAGACTGGGTGAGCATCTAACGATGGAGGGACGTGAGTTCCAAAGGAATGGTGCAGCCCTCGAGAAGTCTTGAAGGCGAGCATTAGAGGTGGGAGTACGGACAGAAGATAGACGTAAGTCTTCAGCAGAGCGTAAGGGCCGAGACGGGACATACTTGTGTATTAGGGAGGATAGATAGGTGGGGGCAGCATTATGTAGAGATTTAAAAGCAAGAACCAGAATTTTAAATTGAGCCCTATATCTTACAGGAAGCCAATGTAGGGACTGATAGAAGGGTGAGGCGTGGGAGATGCGGGCGGAGAGGAAGATGAGCCTCGCCGCCGCATTCATTATGGACTGTAATGGTGCAAGTTGGGAGCACGTAACACCACTGAGAAGCAGATTACAGTAGTCAAGGCGAGAAAGCACACAAAAAGATGGTCACTGTATGTTCTAACGCACACAAAACACCTTAGGTTAAAGTGTTCCCTAGAGACACTCAAAATACAAGTAATACAAAGTAAAAAACAAAAGGAAAAATTGTGTGTGGAATTTCCAAAAAAGTGATAATAAATAGTACAACCTGTACAGTAGTCGGTACAATCTACTATAAGCACCTTATATCAGAAATTAATAGATTCAGGCGTGTCTATCTCAATATTAGGGTAATTGAATAATTGCAGGAAATCTTCCAGCCATAGAACTCTTGATATAGGGGTATCTTCTTGAATAACTCAAAATATAAGGAGAGACGAGAGAGAGTGCAGACTGTATAAAAGTATAACAAATTTATTTTACAGGTTGCACTTACAATGTATCAGAAGGTAAACAGCATGTCTCCACATCAATAGTGGTATCCAGATAGTCAGCAGCTAATATAGCAGCATTCAAAAGCACAAAACAAATATAAAAGCAAATAAAATCTGTGCAAAAGTTAAAATTAAAATCCAACGCATTTCGTCCTGTTCTGGACTTCCTCAGGGATGGTTGCGGGACAGGAGGAGTACAAAGTCTGTTCTGTTTTAGACTCCAGGTTCTTAAGTGGTTCTTTGCAGTATTTGGTGGATTGGAAGGGTTATGGTCTTGAGGAACGTTCATGGGTTCCTGCTGTTGACATTCATGCTGGACGCCTTTTTCGTTCTTTACATGCCCGGTATCCTGATAAGCCTGGTCCTGCCCACCCGGTAGGCGGTCTTTGTGTGGGGGGTACTGTCACAGTGCTGATTGGTGCGATCACACTATCACAGTGCCTGATTGGCACCACAGTGTGGCCACGCCTGATTGGTGCGGTCGCACTAAAGGAGGGAGAGGTTACTCACCTCACCACTAGAGCCTCTCCCTCCATGCAGCTTGTGGATCGGTGGCCGAGTCCAGTGCTGGGAGGGCCGCTGGCCGCTGCAAGATGGTGCTAATTAATAACGCCACCCACAATGACATCACTAGTGATGTGAAGGTGCGTGCGGCGTCACATTTTTGCCATTCATGCACGTTCTGGGGTCATGGGACCCAAATTAGCCAATAGCAGGATTTACTGGGTTATTTAAACCCAAACCTGCAGTAGTTCAGTACTCTGTCAGGGTTTCCATCCTGTTGGTTATCCGAGAGCACGTTCCTGATTCTGATTATTGTTTTTTTATTTTGGCTTGGCTTAACTTCCCGTATTTCTGGTATCCCTGACCCTTTGGCTTTGTTCTTTTCGTATTTGTTCCTTTCTGTATTCCTGGCTCTGACTGTTTATTCTATTACGTTAAATCCGACCATTTTAAGGCCCGGTAATTGTTATTACTGTTTGTATTTGTTACGTGTTTTACTTAATTCTATGTGTTTGGCCACTGGTTCGTCCTGACAATTAGGATATTTTTCTTTCAGGAATTGTACCAGAATAATGGGGGGAAAAAAACAGATGTAGTGCCCATATTTAAAAAAGGTTCTAAAGCTCTATGCAGAAACTGCAGACCTGTGAGCTTAACATCTTTGGTTGGGAAAGTGATTGAAGGGCTGTTAAGGGAGAATATTCAAGAATTTGTTTTGAACAGCAATATCAACCGCAGAAATCAACATAGTTTTATGAAAGACAGGCTATGCCAAACTAACTTAATTGTGTTCTATGAGCACGTTAGTAGAACTAGAGATCATGGATATAAAATATTTGATAGCATTCCACACAAAAGGTTATTATTAAAACTGAATTTAGTTAGTTTAGAAGGAAAATCTTGTTCTTTTAAAAGCGGCTCTAAACGCCGCCGGACGTAATAGTACGCCCTCCGGTTTTTAGTAACTTACCCGGTCGCTGGCGGTCCCACGTCGGCGATCGCGGTTCGGGGGACTCCCAGGGAGCCCCCCGCGGCACGTCCGCCCTCCAGGAGCCCTCCCGGCCATGTGAGAGTGAGGTCCTTGCGAGGACCTCACAATCACATGGCCGGTATAGCTGCCTGCTGCATTGCCAGCAGGGGGACCAACTGTAATGACAGTTGGTCCCCCTGCTGGCTGAAAATCAAATAAAAAAATGTTAAAACAAAAAAATTGTTAAAACAGTGTAAAAAAAAAAAAATTATATACTTAGATCATATATATATATTATATATATATGATCTAAGTATATATATACACATATACACACATACACATACACCGTCTAGGTGTATTTTAATATTAATATATATATAATTATATATATATATTAATATCAAATTACACGTAGACTGATACTGATTAAATATATATATAATTATTGTTATATATATATTTATAAATAATATAAAAAATATTAATATGTAAATACGTAAAAAAATTAAATAAAAAAAATAATTAAAAATAAAATATTAAAAAATATATAGATGTGTTTTATTTCGTTCTAACTGTATTCTGATATTAATATATATATATTTATATCAAAATACACTTATAACGAAATAATATATATATCTATATACATAAATATATACGTATATATCACTATATATATACCTATATATAAATAAAAATATTAAAAAAAATATATATATATATATATACGTATATATACACATATGTATATATATACATATATTAATTCTACACATATATTTATGTAATAATTTTACATAATTAGGTATCCTAATTAATTACAATTAGCGGGACCTGCCTGACCACCCATGCCGAAAGTATAGGGAATTTAATTTGCTAGCACTATATTTAACCCTATAACTTTCCAAGACACCATAAAACCTGTACATGGGGGGTGCTGTTTTACTCGGGAGACTTCGCTGAACACAAATATTAGTGTTTCAAAACAGTAAAATGTATTACAACCATGATATCGCCAGTAAAAGTGACGTTTTTTGCATTTTTTCACGCACAAACAGCACTTACAGGGACGATATTATTGCTGCAATACTTTTTACTGTTTTGAAACACAAATATTTGTGTTCAGCGAAGTCTCCTGAGTACAACAGTACCCCTCATGTACAGGTTTTATGGTGTTTTCAAAAATTACAGCGTCAAATATAAGGCTTGTGTTTAATTTTTTTCACATTAAAATTCGCCAGATTGCTTACGTTGCCTTTATGACCCTATGGTAGCCCAAGAATGAAAATTACCCCTATGATGGCATACCATTTGCAATAGTAGACAACCAAAGGTATTGCAAATGGGGTATGTCCAGTCTTTTTTAGTAGCCACTTAGTCACAAACACTGGCCAAAATTGGCGTTTTTTGCATTTTTCACACACAAACAAATACAAACGCTAACTTTGGCCAGTGTTTGTGACCAAATGGCTACTAAAAAAGACTGGACATCGCTTATTTGCAATACCTTGGGTCGTCTACTATTGCAAATGGTATGCCATTATGGGTGTAAATTTATTTCCTGGGCTACTATACAGTCTCAAAGGCAACGTAACCAATCTGGCGAATTTCAATTTCAAATGTAACACGCTATATTTGACCCTGTGACTTCCCAAAACACCATAAAACCTGTACATAGGGGGTACTGTTTTACACGTGAGACTTTGCTGAATACAAATATGTGTATTTTATTGCAGTAAAAGCAAACAGTATTATGACATTGACAGTTCAAATGTCATGAAGAACAAAAAAAATCAAAAAAAATCTTATTTTCTCCCATTTTTTTCATATTAAATTATGTTTCATAGCTAAATATTTGATATTAAATGAAAGCCCTGTTTCCCCTGAATAAAATGATATATAATAAGGGGGGGTGCATTTAATATGAAAGAGGTGAATTACGGTTGGACAGACATATAGCGCAAATGCCAGGTTTTGTTTACGTTTTGTTTCGTTCACAACTTGTACATTTGGCTGCGGTGTTAAGGGGTTAAGGATAGAGCAGAAAGTAGATGTAAACAGAAAAAATTCAAACTGGACAAAAGTGGTAAGTGGAGTGCCTATGAATTCTGTCCTTTAGGCATATTAAATGTATAAATGGTGTTGAAGTGGGCTTTGAAAGTCATTTATTGGTGTTTGCAGATAACAAAAAATAGATAAGATAATACAATCTGAACTTGATATAAGTTCTCTACAGAGGAATTTGGATACATTTAGAAGTATGGGCAGGCAAGTGGCAGATTGGGATTCAATACAGATAAATGCAAAGTAATGTTAGGAACCCAAAGGCCATTTATAAAATAACTGTGCTTGAGTTAGGGATAACATTAAATGAAAAGGACTTGATAACAACTATTGATAACAAACAGTATGCAATGACAGTTCGCCATTTCGATAGGTAATGCTTCATTTATAAAAAAAAATATTATTTCACGTGATCAAAATATAATTTTGCCTCTTTGTAAATCACTGGTAAGACCCCACCTTGAATAAGCAATGCAAGTTTAGGCACGAATTTTAAAGCAGAATATTGCAAAACTAGAAAAGGTGCAGAGGCGAGCTACAAAATTTAATAAGGGGTATGGAAAACACTGGTTATGAATAAAGGACGGAAAAACTGCATTTGTTTTATTGAGCAAAAAAAGTAATCTCAGAGGGAATATGATAGCACTATAGAAATATATACAGGGTCACTACAAACTGCTATGTGCTAACCTGCTCATAATAGGAATATACAACATAAAAGCTGCCATAACTGTCATCTATTGAGACTGGTAAAAAGGAAGAGGAAAGGGTTCAGAATATGTTTGTATTTGTTACGGGTTCAGAATATATTTAAGGATATAATTGATATGAATGTAAAAAGATTGTTGTTCTGTGGAGAAATCTGATTGCCATTATTGAGATAAAAGGTGCGTTTCCCCCAACCCCTTTTTGGGGCATAATTCGAAATGGCAGCATAAAAGAATGCATTTCAAGATTGAGCTTGATGGATTTTAGTCTTTTTTTTTTAAGCCAGTCTACGATGTAACTATGTAACCTCACCTGACTGTAACTCACAAAACCTCCTCACGCACTTCCTGAAAAAGAGTACATTTTAACACATTGCATATTGTGTTTAATTTAGAATTATCTTGCCATGCTAATTGCCTGCTAGATACTACAGCATCCTCTTGTGTGTTTTTAAAGTGACATAACAGGAGGTAAAAACATCTTAGCGCACTATGTAAAAATGAAACCTGTTTATTGAGGCTGTGTGAGTCTTAGCCAGGAGAGGTGTGGCTAGAGATGCATTAAAAAAATAATGAACTGGAGGTGCAATATCCATAAACCAAGACTGCTACAATATGCTCGTAAGTTAAAGAGACTATAGTCACCAAAACAGACTTAGCTTCATGAAGCAATCATGTATATAGATCATGCCCCTGACGATTAACTGCTTAATTCTCTGCCATTTAGGAGTTAAATCACCCTTTTTTCTGTTTATGCAGCCATAGCCACACCTCCCCTGGCTGTGACATGCATAGTCTGCAAGAAAAAAAATAATGGTTTCAGCTTAGATGTTAGATGTTACTTTAGAACTTTTGTATCTCCTGCTCTATAAATTGAACTTTACTCACGCACAGGATGCTCCTGCAAGGTCTAGAAATCTATTAACAGGGCATGATACAATAAATTCTAAATGAAACAGAATGTACAATAAAGGAAGTGTAAACATTTTAGATATTACTTTATAAGTTGTGTATAAACAAATTGATTTAACTCGTAAATAGCAGAGACTTGAGCAGTGAGACTGTAGGGGCATGGTCTATGCAACAAAACTGCTTTATTAAGCTGAAGTTGTTTTGTTGCCTACAGTATCCCTTTAAAAACTATTCATATTAAACATAAAAAATATGTATTAAACCTAGTGCAATGTATATCAGATGCACTTAGAATTCTGTATTTGTGCAGTATGGTTTACATTGCATGTGTTCAAAGCACCATCTAGTGAGTAAATTGAGAACTGCAACTTGGAACCTTTTGGACAAAGAGGAAAAAGGTGTTTACAGTTATATATATATATATATATATATATATATATATATATATATATATATATATATATATATATATTTGCTCACTCCAGTCAATTACCTGTGGAAGCTAAAATACATTTTATAGAGAATTTTGATATTTATTAACAATGTGCGACTTTGGTAAGTTTACTTAAAACCTTCAAGGTATATTTGTCCTATGACTTTTTTTCATGCAAACAATATTAGTGTTCTAAAACAAATGGTAATACACATTGATTAAATACACATTAAAGGTTACGTCCACATATGAAAAACTGCTTTAAATCTTTCAGGGCTGCTAAAAATCTACTAAATTGTGCAAATTAACACAGGGATTTAGTCACACCAAAGACAACCTAAAGAATTTAAGCTCCTTACTTTTTCAAGTTCAGCACCATGGTCAGCTGCCGCTGTATGTAGCTAATTTACCTTTTTCTTAGCATTTTATTTTGTTTATTTATTTTCTGCACTGACTCAGTGTGTTATTCTTATGTTAAAATAGGAAAAACAGCCTCTATGAAAAAATGCCCAAGCACTCATACATCTGATGATGATAGCAATGAAAATGGCAATACTTAAAAACAACACACTTAAAGTGTGTAGGCAATCAAAAAAATGTTCATGTGCTGTCCCAAATAAATAACACCATATATAAATAAGGGTTCAACTGACGCGGCATCTTGTGGTTTCTACTAGACATCATTAGTTTCTTCATTCTTGCAAAATGTAATATAGAGTGTTAAAAACAGACACAGTTAGAAATATGATCAAATAAATGACAGTTATGGCATTAATATCAACTAGGAGAAACCTGGTTAACTCAAAATGTATTTTTGCTTCTGTGATACCCAAATCCTGCATAGATGGAAGGTAACACAGTGACATAGATATGCAAACCCCTGACTTATGGGGTGTCTTTGAACTTTTCTCTTAGCAATTGAGGGATGATAGAGCTTCCGGAGGAATGGATATTTTTATATTTGCAGTTGTTTCACTACATCCATCATTACTTTACAAACTACAGCAGTGATGGATGCAGAACCCCTGACTCTTGTATTTGCCTACCTCTAAGAATTTAGCATTTTCCTGCAGGGAAATTGGTTCTGCACAATGTATTGAGACCAGTTTTCACTTATGGTAATAGTATTCTGCACCCTAGTATATAGGCTGTCTCACCTGCCCTGTTCTCTCTGGCAGAAAACAAACTGGGTTTGTCTTTTTAATGTACTTCATGTCCTCCCCTTCTTCACAAAAAGTTTTCCTGTGACTGTCCAATCAGACTTCCCAATGCAACTTAATGAGAAGTCTTTGCAAGGTAGGTGTTCTGAGCAATTGCTGCCTCTTGAGTTTAGATCCACTGAGCTAACCAAACCAGTAATTAACAGGATTGGTTGTATGATTGACAGCCAGAGTGGTGTAACAAGGTTCATTTATAAAAGTGCTAATTTCTATTGGAGTCTACACTTTTTGTAAAATAACAAAACAAAAATAAAACCAACCCCAGTACACAATCGTATATATTTGTAGAAAGTACATTCCCCGGGTTAGTTAACTAAAAGCATTATAACACTTTTTATTCAACCATTTCATCACAAACCTAGGTCAAAATTATTTGTGTTTTTATTCACTTTTTTTTTTTATTTGGGGGAAATTCATAGACACACAGACCATGCATATCCCACTACTGTAAACATATTTGTATACTGTCCGTACTGACTTCAGCAGAGGGATTTCCCAGCTCACACAGTACAGCCCCAGCTGACAGCGGGGCCCTCGGGTACCAAATGACAGAATGTCAACATTTTAGGCAGGGGCATTCCTAGAGTAAAAAAATACCTAGACCGCTCCCCAAAATTCACCCGTGCCCTTCCCAAACTCAACACTTAACACTGCCATCCTGGCACTCCATTGTAAAGCTCCCCTGTCATCTTATTGCTGCCCACTGGCTGCTTTATGCTCATCCTACCTGGTCAGTGAGTTTCAACCAAGACTGGAAGCAGCAGTGTAATAAAGTCACACAGGGAATACGAAATTGTTCTGTTCCCTGTATCTTTATCACCTGGCTGACTTCTACTGTCATTAATGAGACCAAGCAATGACAGCAGTGCTCATAGTAATAATTCAAAATCATTCATGTTTTAGCAGTTCCCAGCCCTGATGTCACCTCGGCTTTGGATACTATGTAAAATTTCCATAAAACATAATGCTGGCATTACCAAAAAGTGAGTAGCCATTGGTTTATCTGAGTGGTTGTCCTTGTCATGTGTATACGTCTGTGACAGGCACACATGTAGGAGTGTGTTAAGGGGTTTATGTATACCAGGAGATGTGTTTCAGATGCTGACGCTTTTATATATGTTACTTAAGATTTTCATATGACCCATAAAATGTAGCATGTAGTTAGAATTGGTTTATTTTAGGTAAAAATGTTAGAATTGGCTTGTTTTCTGCTGATTTATCTCTTCGTGTTTTTGATGAAAATGTAATTATTGCTGTTTCTTTAGGCACCTGGATTTTTTTTTACATTTCTTGAGAGAATTTGTTGTAATTTGAAGTGTGTACTTTTTGTTTGGAGATGACCTTTATTTATATCTTGTGGGTTTTGAGTTTCCTTTAACCTTGCAACAATATTGCTTTGAAAATCTGAGCAGTAAGGAATTATTCTGCTTTTTTAGAGATAGAATGATCTCATTAATATATGTACAGCTGTTACCTTTGTATGCTGTTTTGTTGAATGAATTGGGAATGTATTCTTCTTTTAATTAGATTTAACTATTAAAGGGACACTATAGGTATCCAGACCATTATCTTATTGAAGTGGCCTGGGTGCAGTGTCCTTGTCTGCCTTTACCCTGCAGCTGAAAATAATGCATTATTGGCTAAGCTGCAATGTTTTTATTGCAGGGTTAAGACATCCTCCAGTGGCTGTCTACAAGACAATCATTAGAGGCACTCCGTGCTGTTTCATGGAGTCTAATTCTGTGAAACGATCCTGGATGTCCTCATCCACCATTTTCTAAATTCCCATAGGTAGCATTGATTCAATGCTTTCCTATAGGGAAGGCCTTATTTGCAAGCCAGAGACAGGGCCAGTGCTGATGGACCTCAGTGCTGGTTAATGTGAGTGTTTCAAGGACTTTTTAACACTTGAGAGAATTGGGGTGGGGTGGGAAGGGGCAGGGTGCAGAGGAAAAATAAAGTGTTAGGAATACATCTTTGTAGTGTTCCTTTAAACAAGAAATTGTTATTATGCTTGATTGTTGAATTGTTGCACAACAATGTTGCCTTGTGCTCTCCAGCAATATACTGATGCTAAATTATTAATTTACTTTTCTTTTAACTTTTTTGTTTTAGAATACTTAGTTAAGGGTGTGCTTTAAGGGTTTATAAGCAGTACAGATTGTGTATGAGTACTTATGTGGTTAAGTGTCTAACTTTGCATTAAATTTGCTCTGCTTCATAACAGGCTTTCCCACCACTGATTTTATGCTTGTTAAAATAAAGGAAGCTTCTATAAAATAAAAACAAAGAAAGAAAAAACCCAAACATCTGATGCTGCTTAATTGGGGGGATACTGTGAAACCTGGCTATTGGATCAAACAAGCAAACAAACACCCTAGCAAATAAACACATACTAGTACACAACAGGTCATGATATAACCTGAATACAAGATTTGTTAAATCACTGGAATATTTTAAATACAACTTTAACCCCTTAAGGACCGGACTGTTTTTGCGATGTTGTACATTTGCGACCAGGCATCTTTTTACACTTTTGTGGTGTTTGTGTTTAGCTGTAATTTTCCGCTCTCTCATTTACTGTTCCCATACAAATTATATATTGTTTTTTTCAGGACAAACGGGGCTTTCTTTACATATCATTATTTCCTGGCCATATCCATGGCAGCACAACATTGGGTAGCTCCTCCCTATCCCCATTGGACAGGAATAATAATTAAGCCGTATAAGTACCACCTCCTGCCCCTCCTTCCCCAGTCACATTCGCAGATTCAAGATGGAATCTCTGCAGTCTATAATAAAGGTTGTGTCACCCAACCAATGGATGCTGTCTATAGATCTACTAGACGCATATTTTCACATACCCATTGCCCGAATCCATCAGAAGTTCCTGAGGTTTGCTGTAGAGGAAGGTCACTTCCAGTTCAGGGCCCTCCCCTTTGGACTGAGCACAGCCCCGAGGACGTTTACAAAGGTCCTGGTTGTTCTCATCGCGGAGCTCAGAAAGCAAAACATTGCTATTTACCATTATCTGGACGACGTTTTAATCTTGGGAAACGACGTGGATTCTGTGACATCCCAAGCTATCACCAGCATTCAGTTTCTGCAAGCCCACGGCTGGAAGATCAACACCAAGAAAAGCCACCTCCACCCGACTCAATCTATGGTGCCCATTTCGACACCCTAAAGGGTACTGTCCAGCTCTCATCAGTGAGAATTCTGAAACTCAGAAAGTTATTGAGGAGAATGCTGAATTCCCCGGTTGCCCCTGCAAAGGCGGTAATGAGCCTCCTTGGTTCTATGTCCTCCACAATAGGTCTGACGAGATGGGCTCAGTGGAGAATGAGACCATTCCAGGCCAACTTCCTGAGTCGTTTCTTATCCGGGAACCTGTTCCAGCCCATCAAGCTTCCCCTGAAGGTACGCCATTCTCTGATCTGGTGGCTGAACAGAAAGCACCTAGCCAAAGGCTTTCCATTAGGGGACATCGCATGGAGGACCGTGACAACGGACGCCAGCCAGTGGGGTTGGGGCGCTCATTATCTCCACGACTTTGCGCAGGAAGAATGGAATTTCAAGACAAGCAAGGTTCATTCCAATCTGCTAGAACTTCTGGCTGTCCTCAAAGCTTTGAAACACTTCTCGATCCAGCTCAAGGGTCAATGGGTAAAGATAAGGACGGACAACTCCACCGTAGTATCCTATGTCAATCACCAAGGGGGTACCAGGAGCTGCAAGATGATGGTACTGATGAATCACCTGATGTGGTGGGTTCAGAGAAACCTGGCGGGCATTGTAGCCATTCATCTCCCAGGGAAACGGAATCAACTGGCAGATTTCCTCAGCAGGTCCAGAGTAGATCCGGGGGAATGGTGCCTGGCTCACAGGGTGTTCCGCATGATTGTGGACAAGTGGGGTCTGCCTCAAGTGGACCTTCTAGCCTCTCGGGCCAACAGAAAGGTAGCCCTTTTCTTCACAAAGGAAGAGGACCACCTGGCACTGGGAAGAGATGCCTTATCAAGCCCCTGGAGGTTCTCAATGGGCTATGCGTTCCCCCCGTTTCCACTAATCCTACCGCTCCTGAGGAAGCTGAGATCGGAGCGGGTGTCTCTCATCCTGATTGCGCCTTATTGGCCTCGGAGACCTTGGTTTCCTCTGCTTCTGAGTCTTTCGGTGGAACCTCCTCTCCCACTCCCCAAAGTTGCGGATCTTCTGTTCCAGGGTCCTGTCATTCATCCAGACCCTGTCTCTCTCAACCTTATGGCTTGGAAACTGAAAGGAACCGGCTGTTGAATAGAGGATTCTCCCAGACCGTGATTGATACTATGCTGAGGGCGCGTAAGCATTCCACTTCGGCCACTTATTATAGAGTATGGGAAGTTTTCTCCAACTGGGCCCTTCACAGTAATGTGGATGTCCGAGATCCCTCCTCCTCCCATATTTTGGATTTCTTGCAATCTGGCCTTGAGAAAGGTCTGAGCTATAACACTCTCAAGGTACACATTTCAGCCTTGTCCGCCCTGACCAGTCATAGATGGGCGCTGGACTCGGATATCATCAGATTCATCAAGGGTGTCCTTCACATGAAACCTCCTATTAAACCGTTTGTCCCTTCCTGGAGTCTCCCTCTGGTTCTGGATGCCATGAAGTTGAAACCTTTGAACCATTTGATTCAGTTTCCCTACAGGTTCTCTCTATTAAGACTGCCTTGCTGGTGGCCCTAGCCTCTGGCAGGAGAGTTTCTGAGCTCAGTGCTCTGTCCATCAAAGAGCCTTTTACTATCTTCCACAAGGACAGAGTGGTCCTCCGTACTGTTCCAGTGTTTCGACCCAAAGTTACTTCCTCCTTCCACATCAACGAGGATATTGTTCTTCCATCTCTGAGGTCGGACGCCCATGGAATGGGGAATTCTGCTGACCTGTCCTCTCTGGATCTAGTGAGATGCCTCCGGATGTATATTGATAGGACTTCTGATTGGCGTTCTTCTGACAGTCTCTTCGTTCTTCATAGCGGCTGTAAAAAGGGCTCTCAAGCTCCCAAATCTGCCATTAGCCGATGGATAGTAGCGGCTATCATTCTGGCTTATCAGTCCGCCGGATATCCGGTCCCTGTGGGTCTTAAAGCCCATTCCACTAGGGCTCTCTCTTCTTCCTGGGCAGCCGCTGCTAATGTCTCCCCTGAACTCATTTGTAAGGCGGCTACATGGTCTTCCTCTAACACTTTCATTAGGAGCTACCAGATTGATGTTAGAGCAGGGTTGTCTGATCAATTTGCTAAATCAGTCCTGTCTGTATCTAATTCCTGATCTCTGTGTCTGTCACTTGTTGTGGTGTTAATACACTTTGCATTTATGAAATTTTTTGAGTCTGTGTCTCTTTCCCTCCCTGGTTTTATTGCTTGGGTATTACCCAATGTTGTGCTGCCATGGATATGGCCAGGAAAATGGAAAATTTATTCATACTTACCGTAATTTTCTTTTCCTGGTTATATGCCATGGCAGCACAAGGGTCCCGCCCGGGGATATTGCTGGAACACGTGACTGGGGAAGGAGGGGCAGGAGGTGGTACTTATACGGCTTAATTATTATTCCTGTCCAATGGGGATAGGGAGGAGCTACCCAATGTTGTGCTGCCATGGCATATAACCAGGAAAAGAACATTACGGTAAGTATGAATAAATTTTCCATTTTATATAATCTCATGTAATTTAATTTAAAAAAAAATGAAATAATATGATGAAAAATTGAAAAATACATGTTTTTTGACTTTTATGTGAAAAATCTTTTACTCATCTACAAAAGCGAATGAAAAAAACTGCTAAATAGATTCAAAATGTTGTCCTGAGTTTAAAAATACCCAGTGTTTACATTCTTTTTGCTATTTTTTTGCATGTTATAGGGCTATAAGTACAACTAGGATATTGCGGTTTCAAAACATACATTTTTAAAATGTATCAATAGTGACATTGTAACACTATTATCTGTCATAAATCGCTGAATAACACCCCACATGTACATATTTTTTTTAAAGTAGACAACCCAGGGTATTCAATATGGGGTATGTCCAGACTTTTTTAGTAGCCACTTAGTCGCAAACACTGGCCAAAGTTAGCGTTCATATTTGTTTGTGTGTGAAAAAAGTAAAAAACTAAATTGAACGCTAATTTTGGCCAGTGTTTGTGACTAAGTGGTTACTAAAAAAGACTGGACATACCCCATTTGCAATACCTTGGGTTGTCTTCTTTTGCAAATGGTATGCCATCATGGGGGTAATTCTCATTCCTGGGCTACCATACGCTCTCAAAGGCAACGTAACCAACCTGGCCATTTTCAAAGTAAAAATATTTGACCCATATATTTGACCCTGTAACTTTCAAAAACGCTATAAAACCTGTACATGGGGGGTACTCTTATACTCAGGAGACTTTGCTGAACACAAATATTAGTGTTTAAAAACTGGAAAATGTATCACAACAATTATATCATCAGTAAAAGTGCTGTTTGTGTGTGAAAAATGCAAAAAAAGTAACTTTCACTGACAATATCATCGCTGTGATATGTTTTACTGTTTTGAGTGTGTTCAGCGAAGTCTCCCGAGTAAAACAGTACCCCCCATGTACAGGTTTTAGGGTGTCGTAGAACGTTACAGGGTAAAATACAGTGATAGCAAATTAAATTCTCTGGACTTTCGGCCTGGGTTAGCAGGCAGGTCCCTTAAATTGCAATCAATAAAATAACTTAATTATGTAAAAATATTACATAAATACGCACGTAGAATTTAAATATATATGCATATTTATATATTTGAAGTCTACATGTATATTTATATAATTATTTATGTAATTTTGTATATGGACATATGAATAGTTCGTATTCTTTTTATTTATTTATATATACATAGATATATATATACAATTTCATTCTAAGTGTATTTTGATATAAATATATATATATATATATATTAATATCAAAATACAGTTAGAATAAAATTTCGTATAGATATATAATTTTTTAAAAAATTTTATTATTATTTTTACATGTTTAATTTAATTTAAATTACTTTTTTTTTTTTTAAATTCTTTATTTTTGTAGTGCTTTGCAACTTACACAGATGAACATAGACATTGCAAGGTATCAAGAGAAAATATCAACTAGGAAACAGCAACACATGTCTGATTTTCTGCACTTTTTTTAGTTATAATATCTAGATCAGGGGTAGTCAACCTTTTTCTACCTACCGCCCACTAATGCATCTTTCTTGATGGAAAAATTTCCTTACCGCCCACCAGTTTTCGCGCAAGTGCGAAATATTTTTTAGAAAGGAGGGTGTTTTTAAAAATAAAATAAATGTACGTACATTTATCTTTTTATTTCTACTTTATCCATGTTTATAATGTTTTTTAACTTTATAAAGTTTAATGAGAAAAAGTAAATTGAAATTACCTTTACTAGTGATTAATGAGGTCCTTGAGGTTGATGCTGCGAGACTAAATATTATCTGGTTCGATTTTCGTAAGGTGGATAGGGGGGGCTGTAAGGTGGGTAGGTGTTCTGTAAGTTGGGTAGGGGTTCTGTATGGTGGGTAAGGGTTCTGTATGGTGGGTAAGGGTTATGTATGGTGGGTAGGGGGACTGTGAGTTGGTATGGGGGCTGTGAGGTGGGTAGGGGGGCCATATAGTGGGTAGAGGGGCTGTAAGGTGGGTAGAGGGGCTGTGAGGTGGGTAGGGGGACTGTGAGGTGGGTAGGGGGCTGCATAGTAGGTAGGGGGACTGTGAGGTGGATGGGGGACTGTGAGGTGAATAGGGGGGCAGTATAGTGGGTAGGGGAGCTGTGAGGTGGGTAGGGGGGCTCTATAGTGGGTAGGGGGGTTGTATAGTGGGTAGGGGGGCTGTGAGGTGGGTAGGAGGGCAGTATAGTGGGTAGGGGAGCTGTGAGGTGGGTAGGGGGGCTCTATAGTGGGTAGGGGGCTCTATAGTGGGTAGGGGGGCAGTATAGTGGGTAGGGGGACTGTGAGGTGAATGGGGGGCTGTATAGTGGGTAGGGGGACTGTGAGGTGGGTAGGTGGCAGTATAGTAGGTAGGGGAGCTGTGATGTGAGTAGGGGGGCAGTATAGTGGGTAGGGGAGCTGTGAGGTGTTTAGGGGGGCTCTATAGTGGGTAGGGGCTGTAAGGGGGGGTAGGGAGGCTCTATAGTGGGTAGGGGCCTGTGAGGTGGGTAGGGGGCCTGTGAGGTGGGTAGGGGGCCTGTGTGGTGGGTAGGGGGGCTGTGAGGTGGGTAGGGGGGCTGTGATGTGGGGAGGGGGGCAGTATAGTGGGTAGGGGGGCAGTATAGTGGGTAGGGGGCTGTGAGATGGGTAGGGGCAGTGAGGTGGGTAGGGGGGCTGTGAGGTGGGTAGGGGGGCAGTATAGTGGGTAGGGGGCTGTGCGGTGGGTAGGGGGGCATTATAGTGGGTAGGGGGCATTATAGTGGGTAGGGGGCATTATAGTGAGTAGGGGGTCAGTATAGTGGGTAGGGGGGCTGTATAGTGGGTAGGGGCTGTGAGGTGGGTAGGGGGGCTGTGAGGTGGGTAGGGGGGCAGTATAGTGGGTAGGGGGCTGTGAGGTGGGTAGAGGGACTGTCTGTGAGGTGGGGGCATTTGAATGGTGGGTAGGGGGCTGAAAAAGGTAAATACCTTTCAGGGTCCTCTTGGTATGGTGGGCAGCTTCCCAGTAACATGTGTGGGGGTGGAGCTTGTGGGCGGGAGGCAGAGCTTCTGTTTGGGGGCGGGGCATGCGACCGGAATGATTTTAGAGTGTGCAGGGAGACTGAGAGGTCTCCCTGCAGCTGCTGGCAGCCACACCAGCCCCCAGCTCCTCCCTCCTTCCTCCTTCCTCCCCTCGGACTGACAGGCTGGCACAGTCTGAGGGGAGGATTAATCAGAATGATTAGGTCTGTCAGCCCAGCCCCAGCCACACCAGCCCAGCCACCCACTCTCTCAAACAGAGGATTTAGCCGCCGAAATCCCTACCGCCCACCTGGAATCCTGAAACGCCCACTAGTGGGCGGTAGGGACCAGGTTGACGACCCATGATCTAGATGAATATTCATGTTTGTAAGATATAGAGTAGGATAAACATTGGTAATTTGTTACATAGATTCCAATCATGTTGAGTGAGATTAATAGAACATGCTTACAGATTACTTTTAACTTTAGCCAGCAACGCTTAGTTGAAGACATACGTAGGCAGGACCAGCATGACAAGATATAAGAGAGACCTTATAATAGCAAAGAGTAGCTGGACAATAAACTATACTAATGATATAGGTTGCTCCAGGCTGAATAAAAGAAATCAAATGGGTAGTTCTCACAGGGTAAGCCTGGGCAATGGCTGCAAAAGGCATGATAAGGCAGTCCTCCTGTGTCTAACCGATGCCTCGTCTTGAGGCCTTGACTTTAGTCTCGGGGTGGGTGTGGGGGTCCCCCCAAAACGTGCTTGTCCAGTTCCCACCTGGGATGTAGTCTGGGGTTTCGCCGACATTATACTCCTGTCCGGGTACCAGCAGTACTTGAACTTGGTGTCTCTGGTAGAGCCTAGGAAGCTTGCGACGGCTGGAAACCACAGATGGGTGGTGGTGGCGAGCACCCAGGGGTCCCGTGTCTGTCCGCGGCCTAGGTAAGTAGCGGTTCTTGGCTGGGTTATGTAGGGTAGCCCGGGGTCTATCGGCATGTTGCGGTCTCCCTGGTGGAGCGGTGGTCTCCCCAAGGGGATAGAGGTTTCGAGGGGGCAGTCCTGGGGTATGTCGCTGTTTAAGGCTTAAGCGACTCACCGCTGATCTGAGGTTAGTTTGCTGAGACTTCCGCCGTATTGCCCATCTCCTTCTTCCCGCCATCTTAGCTGTACCCTGGCTCCGTCTTGGGGCTGCTGGCTGTGGTGTGGTGTCTTGTGGAGTTATTGCCAGAGGGGCCCTTCCAGAAGTGCCCTTGCAGGCTGTAAGTCTGGCCCAGAAGTCTGCTAGTAAGCGGTCTAGTCGTTCCGCAAGTGTGGGCAGAGGATGTCTGGGTGCTGTCTCGAGTGTGGCGTCCGCCATGTTGTGAGTCACTGGTCTGCGATGCAGGTAGGACACAGTTGGCTTTTTGTTGCTGGGTCACAGATTGTTTATGCCGGGATATCCCTCACCGACAGGGGGGGGGAGGAAGAGTATTCTGGGGAGACCTCTAGCTGTGAGGGCCGCAGCGGCTAAGGGATCGGCCGCCTCCCCCGTGCCGTCTGTTATACCCTGTAGGCCTCAGGTCAATCCCCGCGAGTAAACTGCTGATTTCGGTCGGAGATTCGGTCACTCGTTGCCGCTGTCGTAGTCCCCGGTTCCTGGGGCTCCTGTGCAGGCAGCAAGTAGGGCTTGTTGTTCAGATTTTTGCCCGCAAAAGGGCCGTTTGGCTCGGAGCTCATGTAATGTGCGACCGTTCAGCGTGGCTTCCAGGCTCCGCCCCCTTAAATTACTTATTATTTGTATTTTATGATATATATATATACAATATATATAGTTATTATAAATTTTATATATATACACGCGTGTAATTTAATTATAAGTGTATTTTTATATTAATATATGTACATATTAATATAAAAATACACGTACTATGACATTATATATATATGATATATAGACATATATTATACAGGTGTAATATATGTCTATATATCATATATATATATATATACACATATATAATAATAATTTTTTTTATTAACATTAATTTTATTTTATTTTTAGGATTTTACAGTTGCAGGGAGACTGCCTGTCACAGACAGTCCCCCTGCAGGCAGACACATGGACACCTATTGTGACCATGTGGTCGCCCTGTTGAGCGATCACATGGCCACAGGGGTCCTAATCTGCCATGGGGAGACTGTCTGGGCTGCAGGCAGTCTCCCCACAACGAGAGCACCGCCGATCGCCGCCGGGGGAACGACGGCGATCGGGTAAGTGAATCTTAAAGTTAGGACGGTTCAGGACCGTCAGCGGTCGGCAATGGAAAAATGCTGATGACAGTCCTGAACCGTCCTGCGTCCTTAAGGGGTTAAAATTGTGCAACATTATTCATATTTGAGTAGCTTTTCTTTGTAGAAACATCTATTATAATTATATTTCAACACAGCTGATTTTGAGCTTCTAGATCAAAGCATTTCATACAAGTTATACATTTAGACATAAGGATCTTTGAAAATGGGACCTGTTAATCAAGTCAGTGCCATTCGGTTTCAGGGGAACATGGTGAGAAACCGAAACTAACTGCAATATTTGAGATAAACACAACTATATTATTTAGCAGTTCTTTTGAGTGGTGCATAAGCTAAGTCAACGGATTTCAGAAAAAAAAGCTGTTAACATGTCAACTAAAACATTTACTGGAGACATTTCTAATTGGATTTTTATATTTTTGTGTGGGCAAGTAATATGAAATAATTATATAGTTTTATTACAAGTGAATTTTGAAACAAAGACATGTATATACTACCACAGTTCCTAAGATGTCATCTATGCATGATTTATATTGACAATAAAATAGTTGAAATAAAAATTAAAACAATGTTAGACGTTGTAAATTGTATTTACTTTTATTTTAATTATACATTATATGTGACAAATGTGTTAAATTGCAGCAAGGTGACGACAGCTAGATGGGTGTTTTGTTGAATTTTCAGAGCTCTCATATTTCTCTAGGTGTGTATTTCTTAATTTCCTTTATATTACACATTTTTGAAAGAATTTGTCATTCAAACAAAAAATAAAAAAATACTCAAAATACCTTAACCACAACAGCATGCTAGAGGTGGCCTGGTGCCCCCACATTGGTTGTCCATTGGTTTCTGCCTCCTGGTTCCGTAAGAGTTGGAAGCTCTTGCACCGTCAGGATATTTATATCGGCAGACGTTTTGTGCTATGATAGAAATTAAAAATGTATAGTGCCTGAGTCACTCAGAACAGAGCGGACTCCATTTTGGATCTTTAGGCTAACAAAGATACATAATTTCTTCTTCCTTTCTGTAACACTAACCACTGAGCCTGAGCTAAGGAATGCATTATATAAACACGCCAAGTGATAAGCAATGAGGCAGGGGGATGGAATGCTCTGTTTAAATGTTAATAGAATATAAATAATTCTAAACGCAGACACTAGTGACAGAGAAGACTTAGTAATTAATTTTACTTTCTAAATTTTACAAGGTCCCATTGTAAATAGGGGTGAAATTTAGTTTACAACTGTCAGTTTTAGAAATTACAACAGGAATTGTCGACGCACTGTCTGGAGAAAATCCAAAGAAACGCTTTGAACTGACAGCAAATTTAAGTTATGCTGGTTATTTTAGATAAGCCAAATGACGTCAAAATCGTCATCAGGAAAAGTTAACTGTTTCCTGGTTAGGAAGGTTTAGTGGGGCGAGACTGCCCTCTATGGACCATATACCTAAATTGTGATCTACAGGTTGACCACACCTTCAGTTTCCTATTGGCCTTATCAACTAATGACGTACAGAGAGTCTGGCCCTTTCAAAGTTAGGACAAAGGGAAGAGAGAAGTTAGTTGGAGAAAGTTTGGGCTTTCAGATATCGGACATGCAGAGAGATCCATGACAGATATTCACTCTTGGACACAACACAAGAAACACTCCTGGACACTTAGAATTTTTTTCTAACCAACACTATTTTTACTATTACTTACATACCTCCATACAACCAATCATACATGCATTCAGGTTCCTGGGACTGCCTACTCATCTGGTGAGAACATCTACTTAACTGGTAACTATGATGGTTTTATTTAATTAATCTAAATTAATGAAAAATCTAATAGCATGATATATGACTGGATAAATCACGGTCAGATTTCTATATTGAGAAATCTTAGTTAACTAAAGAATATATAGTTATAAACATTACATTCTGCAGGTGGAATTAAGAATAATTATATATTAGTGTGATATTATCACGTGTTAGCATACCGATGTTTTTATCCAGGTGTATTGATTTGCTCTAAAAAAGATAAGATATCTTTTTAGGCAAATTAAAATTCGGCTTATAGAATCTGGTAGATTATTCTGATTGGATGGTTCCAGGAAAAGATTAATGAGCTGGTTTGAATGTTATTTTATTTGAAAATTGCATGAGAATAGGATATTATATGCCTAGGAGGATCTAGCCAGCATTGAAAGGGTTACTCAGTTAACTGTTAGCCAAGGTTTTATGGCTTTTCGCTGGGCTGTGTGAAGTTTTACTTTTTGTCTGTGAAATACCCTCATAAATCAAGAGTCTTGACAGTTGATGCTGTTAGCCATTGGAACGTGTTTTAACATTGTCATTGTATTGCATACTTATGTTATACTAAATATTCACTGATTATTATCATGCATGCTGCCTAATATTATTATTATTTTATTAGTCACAATAAATGATATCTATTTTTATAACAAATTGTGATTTTATTTGTATGGAATACATTTCACTTACATGATAACGATCTCTAAGATCTAAGAGAATTGAAATAGTGGGCAATTCTTGACTGTTTAATATTATCATCCCATAAATATCCCCACAGCACTGAGCTAAACTGCCTTGCTACCCAAACAGTCACACACAAAAACATACTGATACTCAAACTGTATACATGCACACAAAATAATATTCCTAACAGGGCTGATCCTAAGGTCACAGACGCCTGGGTGCAGACATTTTTTATGTGGGCATGGTCATATTACTAACTCCTCCCCTTTGCACATGTTCAGACATGCATATTTCTATGGCAACGACTCCACCTCTCCATCTATGAGCCCAACCAATGTTTCTAATCAGTCACACACTCTCTCTGAGAGAGACAATTGGCAGACACACACTCAGTGGCACACACAATCTCACTGATTTGTAACACACCCACTGACAGACACATGCATTCTTTTTTTTTTAGAAATAGACCATTATGTACATGTTTGCTTGTATCTTGAAACATAATATCACCTTAATAATTTTGGAAGAATCATGTCAAGAAATGATACCTCTCAGTTTACGATATTTGAAGGTTAATATGTCCTGCTTTTTTTCCACTTTAGTTTGCACATCACTACCACATGTATATTTTACATGAATAAAGAATAATCTACGAAAACTTTAGAAAATAAAGCAATAAGTTAAATTAACTATTAAAAGCAAAAAAAAAATATTCTATGTTAAAAATATAAACATATCGAGGGCGTGTCTGACTTCCGGCGCGAGCAGTCGCATGGACTAAGAGCTCCGGCAAAATCCCATCCTGATCAGCTACAATCAAGCTTTCTAAAGCGGTAACTCACTTCAATTACCGGCTAAAATTGTAGGGCACATAAAGCATAGTAAGATGTCACCCTACAGACAACCTAAGATTCAAGACATGGCTAAAACAAAGAAAAAAGACCGCCAACTATTGAGCCAAGATGGCGGCGAAGATGCAGAGGCTATGTCGGACGGCACCTCGGATCAAGAATCAACCTCCTCTAAATACTCTGACACCCCAATCACAGAAAAAAGCCTACACAAGATGCTCCAGGAGCTAAGAACAACGATTAAAGCGGACTTTCACCGCATAGATAGCGAACTACGCAGGGAAATTGCGAGCCTGGGAGATCGGACGAGCCATCTTGAAAACAAAACGGGAGATCTTTGCAACGCACACAATGAAGTTGTAGACAAACTTCAATCTCTTTCAGAAGATAATGAATCCATAAAAATGAAATTAGCAGATCTGGAGGACAGATCAAGGAGGCAAAACATCAGATTTCGCGGAATCCCGGATGATGTCTCCCAAGATGCTCTCCCTCAAGTCGTGCTCTCTCTATGCAAGGCCTTAGTTCCTGCTTTACCAGACTCTGCATGGGCCTACGACCGCATGCACAGACTTCCACGTCCATCGCGGCTCGCATCAGAGGTACCTAGAGACGTAATAGTAAAATTCCACTATTATGCTCACAAAGAAGCTTTATTATCAGCAGCACGGAAATTATCGACCCTCCCGGATCCACACTCAAAAATTGCTTTGTTTGCGGATCTATCAGCTGCCACTATGGCAAAACGGAGAGAATTTGTCACCATCACCAAGACGCTGCGCAACAACAATGTGAACTATAAGTGGGGATACCCGACGAAGTTGATCGTTTGGAGACAGGGTTCTACCCGGATCATTACTGAACCAAGTGAAGGTATGAAGGCCCTCTCAGAATGGGGACTATGGCGCAACACGGAAGATAAGGGCATGGAACATGGAGGAGCTTCTCCGAAGAAAATTCTTGCGGACTGGCACATGGCGGGAGCAAATTCCACAAAGAAATGAACTATTTTTTGCCTTTCGTATCGTACTCGATGGGCACTGATGGGTATGATATCGTAATATATGTCAAATCTGTTGAATATGTTATTTATGTATACCGTTAGCCTTCCTATACCGGACCCGCTAGCGAGATCGGTAACTACCTAACCGCCCTAAATATCTGAGTCACGTTAGTGTTTATATGCCCACACACTTGTACGCTGATACTGACCCAAATGTCACCCCTTAAGCATCCCTTTGTGGAACACAACTATACTGATAGTTATATCACATATATGTACCATCACAAATGTCATCACTAATATGGCAATTTTATAAGCTAACCTTATTTTTGCCACAATGTAAATGAATGCACCGTCGGTGGAAAAGTCCACTTGCAAACTGGTTAAAACTACTAGCCCAATACTGTCATAGAAGTTATTGTTTCCCGCGTAAAAGTTGTACTCTCCCTATACGTTATGTTCCACAACTTTTCTCTAGAGTGAGGTGGATCAACCTATAGGCCGTTTTCGTGAGTCACCAAATGAGTATCAACTTTACAGTGTTTATCTCTCGTAAATCACCCAGATATTATAATCCCAGTTGACTGCGTACAATCCCTTTTACACCTCATGGGGCCTATAACGGCATCAAAAGAGAGCGTGCCGGCACAATAATAATCGCTATTGTACTTATTAGGCGGTGACATAGCATAACATTGGTAGTAGCAGCTTTTTACCACTGTATAGATATGCCGATATTATATGTATCACCATTAACCGCTGATTGTATGCAAAGATTTCACACTTATGGTAATATCTTTTATTTTTCCTTCTCTAAAAAACTGAGTTACACCCTCTCAGGATGGTAGGAGCTCCACGTTTCCCCACCATACCAGGCCACCTCTTGAGTTCACTTCCAGGTGTTCTCTATATGGCCGTCGTTTATCTCCTCCTTGACGGAGAGTGCTGTACATACTTTAGTTTGTTTTACTCCCAGTTTTTTAACCCCCCTTCCCCACTTACCCATAAATCGCCAGCAAAGTTTTCAAGGCATATACCAGACCTTGCAGAAAAATTAATTTGGAAAAGTAACAAAATGCACGCGCTAGGAGCATTGGCCTTTCCCACATTAGTAAGAACCTTAGTATTAGAGTTACATCTAACACATCATTATGTCTCAAAATAATATGAAAATTCTGTCTATCAATGTTAAGGGTCTGAATAACCCCAATAAAAGGCGGCAGGTCTTGAAAGATATGCACGCCTCAAAGGCAGCTATAGTGTGTTTGCAGGAAACTCATTTTCAAAAAGCGAACTCACCTAAACTATACTCGAAAAATTACCCTGTCAGTTACCATGCGCAAGCACCCAACAAAACCAAAGGAGTAGCTATTCTTTTCCACTCAGATTGGGCATTTACACTACACAACCAATACTCTGACCCAGCAGGCAGGTTGCTGGTACTAGTCGGCGAGTTAAATGGTATTCAATTAACACTTGCCTCCCTCTATGCACCGAACGTAGCTCAGTACTCATTTATAAAAAAAGCCATTAATAAAATATCTCGTCTTAAACAAGGCCACTTAATAATCTGTGGTGACTTTAATTGCACACTAGATCCGCAGCTAGACTCACAACGTATTCAAAACAAACCTCCTAACAAAACATCCATTCACACAAGTAAACTGGTCTCGTGCCTGCTCCACTCAGCTGACCTATATGATTCTTGGAGAAACTTATACCCCGCAGCTAGAGATTACACCTATCTCTCACACGTCCACGCTACATACACTCGCATAGACCTTTGTTTGATAGATAAATCTACACTACCACACCTAAAATCTCAAACGATAGGTCAACGTTCATGGTCTGACCATGCCCCTATAGAAACCGTTATTGGAGTCCCATACCCTGCTAAAGGCCGGGGTAAATGGAGACTTAACGAGTCTATACTAGATTGCCCAAAGAAACGAAACACTATTGCCACTGAACTAGATAACTACTTCTCAGTCAACTCCACTGCGGACACCTCTATCGAAACAGTATGGCTCGCCCATAAAGCGGTCATTAGAGGGGAATTTATAAAGCTAGGATCCCAACAGAAAAAACATTTCCAAACCTCTAAATCCCTATCTAAACAAATTACCAAAACCCAAGAGAATATCCGCCAATTACACGCTCAGGAATATAATAATAATGCACGTAAGCTGCAACAACATTATTACCATATGGGAAACAAAGCAGGCAAATTGCTAGCAAACAAATTGAAAACTAAATACCTCCAAACGAAAATTCCCTACATCACTTCCAAAGCAAACTCAAAAATGTATAACCCCAACAAAATAGTGGATGAATTATCCTATTACTATGAGGATCTCTATAATCTACAGACTAATACGGACACACACACGCCCAACCTAGAAGAAATTGAAAGTTACTTAACACAAGTAGAATTACCACAAGTTACACAACAGCAGAATGATCTATTGAGCGCACCATTCACAGAAGAGGAAGTAGCAACTACAATACGATCCCTCCCAAAACACAAGGCCCCAGGTCCTGATGGACTCTCAAATTACTATTACATTAAAATGGCACCACAACTGATTCCCCATCTCACGCAAATATTCAACTCCATTCAAAAATCTGGAGTATTTCCAGGAGAAATGCTAGAAGCATTCATCATAACTCTACCCAAACCAAACAAGCCGCCGACGATTTGTAGCAACCTTCGCCCCATCTCTCTTCTGAATGCTGATGTCAAGCTATATGCAAAATTAATAGCCAACAGATTGAAACCCCTCCTGCCCAACTTAGTTTCCATAGAACAAGCAGGTTTTGTCCTGGGTAAACAAGTGGGGGACAACACAAGATATTGTATGGATCTATTGGAATGGGCTTTCAAAAATAGAATAAAAGGTATCTTTATGGCCTTGGACGCTGAAAAGGCTTTTGACCGCCTGAATTGGTCTTATATGGTACGTACACTTTCAGCGTTCAAGTTCTCAAGCAGTTTCATTACAAGCATAAAGGCCCTTTACTCCTCGCCCTCTGCTAAGGTCTTTAATACAGGCTTTACATCACATAGTTTCTCAATAAAGAATGGTACCAGACAAGGTTGCCCACTATCGCCTCATATTTTTATTCTGTGTCTGGAACCATTGGTTAGACTTATCAAAAAAGACATCTTAATCCCAGGTCTTCCCACGCCAGCTGGGGAAAAAAAGATCGCACTTTTTGCGGACGATATCATGCTATTCCTCACTGACCTGTCCCAGTCAGTCCCCTACGTTGTAAAAACTCTGAAAACATATGGTAGAATTTCGTATTACAAAAACAACATTACCAAAACACAAATCCTTCCATTCAATCTAGACTCCAAAACAGTTGATGATCTTAAGGCACAATTTCCCTTTGAGTGGCGTAAAACCTCAATATCCTATCTAGGAGTCAAAATAGCTAACACCCAAAAACAAATCATTCTGGAAAATCATTTAGAGGTTCTCTCGAAACTTTCAAAGCAAGTTGATACGTGGGATAAGGCCAATGTCTCCTGGCTAGGCAGGATCGCATCACTTAAAATGATGGTAATTCCCATCATATTATACATGTTTAGGACGTTGCCCATAGCTCTCCCTAATGCTCTCTTAAAACGGTTTCAGAAACTTCTAAATGCTCATGTTTGGAAGAAAAAACCTCCAAGAATTTCCTTTAGATCGTTGTGGCACCCTATGGAAAAAGGTGGTCTGAACGTACCCAATATCAAAAACTATTATATAGCAACGGTACTAGCGCAAGGTATTGATATTATAACACACAAAACCAGCCCAGTATGGCTTCAACTAGAAGAAAAATGTGGTGACCTACAGCAAATGTCACATAATCTATGGTCAAACTTACTCCACAGCTCACAAGGTATGCTATCGGCATCTAAATTTTTACTTAAATCATGGAAGTCCTGGAGTCCCCTGATATGTCCAAGCCCTGAATTGCTATTCATTGCTCCCATACAGGCTTTTACGGTCATATCCCCAGACTTGCCTATGCAACATTGGATATCTAAAGGCATGACCCAGGTGCACTCACTATACTCAATCAAGGGCTTAATCCCCTTCCCCACTCTACAAAAGTCCTTTGCTTTACCTTCAGGGGATCTCTTTGTGTACTTGAGGGTTAAACACATATTACAATCCAGGTCCGTAAAATATGTTAGCTCTTTAAAAATGTGTAGACTGGGTCATATTTGCTTCACAGCTCATAAAAAGACACCTACCCTAAAACCCCTCTCCCTTTGCTATGCAACACTGGCGGTGAACAATGACGGAGGCGAAGTTAAACTGCCTTATATGCTCCGCTGGGAAAGAGACCTAAAAGAATCATTCCCTGTGGCTACCTGGGTTGATGCAATAGCATACACCAAACAATCATCAAAATGTGTTACACATTGGGAAGCATATTTTAAAGTATTAATGAGGTGGTACATGACCCCATCTAGATTAGGGAAGATATATTCTGGCTCAACAGGTTGTTGTTGGAGATGTGCTGACCCAAATGGTACTTTGTTGCATATATTCTGGTATTGTAAAGCTCTAGGCACCTTCTGGTTACAAATCCAACAATTAATCACAGCACTTAGTAACAACACTCTTCCGCTCTCACCAGCTACCTATCTCCTCCACCTGACTCCTATACTACACAGCTTTACCTCAAGAGCAGCGGTGCTCAATATCCTTGTGGCAGCCAAATTAAGCATAGCCGCCCACTGGAAAACTCAAGCATGCCCCAATATTCAGGAGGTCATAAATCGGGTCCAAAACACCTATATCTTCGAAAGGGAATGGGCTCACAGAGGAAATAACCCAACGTTCTGTAAACTATGGCATAACTGGGAAGCGATTGCAGTTAACACCCACTAAATACTTTATTATAAACTCTGGTAATAAATAACTTTGCAAATTTCCCCACCCCTCCATCTCCCTCCCTGTCTATAAAATTAAGTTGGTAACTTTACTTTAGAAGTTCATCCTATTCATTAGAGCATTATAAAGGATGCTAATTAAGTACTAGATTTATGCTTACAAGTGCAGAACATCTCTTCAGTAATCTGGTGTGGCACAACACAGCAGGCGAACTATCAACTCACCTATAGGACTGTTATTTTACCAAACTGTATATCTGCTCTTGTTATACTAGTACAAACAAGTGTTAATACTATTACATGTTATGTCAAGGAATGTGACTATTGTCATAACCACAGCAATTTAAACGTATATTACATTAGATGAGAATGCGCTTTGTTAATGATGCATAGGGCTAGAATGACACTGTCTCCACACTTTTTTGGTGTACCAATATGCCTTATTTTGATATGTTATGTCCTACGAGTAGTAATTTGGTTTACAAAACATTGTCTTACATTCTGTTTATGCACTGTAATACTTACATCTGCTGTTGATGTCTCTTTTGTGATTGAACTTCCTATGTTTATTTCAACTAATAAAAATATACATTGGAAAAAAAAATATATAAACATATCTATTTAGTTTGCAATGTATGTCTTTTTTATGTTATGCTATGTGTGAAGATATTTGATGATTCTCATCTATTTGCAATTAATTGTCCTTGCAATGACAGACACACACCCTCAATGATAGACACACACACACACACACACACACACTCTGTCACTGACACACACTCATATAACTAATTTAACTGTGGACACACTTGGTATCAATGTATTATTGATCTAGCCTCCTAGATCTTCTAAATGGAAAATTCTCCAAGTAGAATATTCTCCAAGTAGAATATTTATTATGACAAAGTGCTTTATCAGGCATTGTATATGAAAATAATAGTCTACAGCAACCTCTAGCGGAAGATTGTTAGAACTACAGTGTGAAAAAATATTTCACTCAGATTTCTGAAGCAATTTTGTATATATCTATATATGTAAAGAACAGATGAACTTGAGTTTTTGTTATGTGTTTTTTTTCTGTATAGGTGTGCAGATACACCACATTCTGTAAACTATGACAGACAATAGGTTTGCAGTCATTATAACTTGGAATATTTAAAATTAAGGAAATTGTGGTCAGAAGAAGTACATTGTAGTTGTGAAGATGATTACATGAAAACCAATTTCTATTTATATATTGTTTGTTGCCCAACTTTACAATATATAAAAAATGTTTAATAATATTATGTTAGAATATAGAAATCAAAAGCAAATTTGGTGCAAATTAAAAGGATAGCTGCCTAAAACTACATAGACACCTTATTTAACCTATTCATTGTGTTAACCTATTGATTGTGAGGTATGTTTCAATTGCTAATTTATTTCATGATGCCTGGTAATGGACAGTAGCTTACACGTGAGAGGTACAGTTCAAGTTTTTTTTTTTTTGGGGGGGGGGGGGGGGGGGCGGGGAGGGAGACGAGGGGGTTCAAGAAATGTGTTTAATAAAGGACTGATAAAATTGCTATATGTGCATCTTGAGAATTGGCAGAAAAAGCTTTGTCTACTGAAATTATACTCTTTTGCTTCCTGTTTACTGGATATAGAATTAAGACATTTTTCTTCCTGTAATCAACACCTTAGAGGATTTATTACTAGTGCAAGAATCATCATAATAACAGTGCTTGGCATAATGGGCAGAATTGTTTGTGATAATTTCATTTAATATGCGAGAGCATAAATCTAGTTTCCGGCAAATAATTCTCTTATATTCAGGTCTCAAAAACCCACCAGATGGCTGCATTCTTTTAGTATTTCCTAAAGTATTTACATTGAGAAGCCTTGCATAAGTCTTTTTACACATACATGAGAAACACAGGCAACTGTACTGTAGCCAGATGTTCGATAACATTATACACATGAGCATTAAGATTCTATTGCCTAATGCCAGATTCATGGCTTTTACAAATACTTAGAAATTGTGTACTCAGGTCTACCATTGCTTCCAGCAGGACAATTAGAGAGCTTGTGTTTGTCTCATGCATTGCCAATGTTATTACTTTTCAGTGGCCAGCCAATACTTACTAAAAAAGCCTGTCAGTATAGTTATTGAGTAGTAGTTGTTTACCAAATGTAAATTGTCATCAGTAGTTACAGTGAACCACAACTACTGGTGAAAGATAGCTACTAAATAATAGCTAACACCTCCCATTATGTGCTATGGGAGCCTCTAACTATTTCCTACTGACTGGTTTCTAACCCTCGCTTGCTTCTTGGCTAGTACAAAGAGGTTAACAGCTAACTCACTATTTATCCTATAGGGAAAAAAATACATTAGATATATGGCAATACATTCCAACTTAAAATCCATGTCAAAACCATATTAAAACATATCAAACAAAACAAAGAAATACATTTAAAAGGAAGCACACATGTAAGTATATGAATCTTCATATAGTGTGAAATGCTTGTGTCAAATGAGCATTTTTGTAGAGTGAACATGCAAGAGTGAATAGGTTTTATTTCTTACCTGTTGGTCCATGTAAAAACAATGTTGATTGCATATAATAATAATAATAATAATAATAATAATAATAATAATAATAATAATAATAACAAAGTATTTAACCAGGAAAGGTAGATTCAGATTACTCTGGTTTCCAAGTACGTCCTGGGGATGTTACCTTAGCCCAACATCCAGGGGTTGTTACTATTACCCAATTTAATGGTACTCATTTTATCTACCTCATAAGGATGAAGGGCCGAGTCAACCCTGCTGGAATTTGCACCTGCAACCCAAAGGTTGAACAAATTCCAGTGAGGATGCATTAGCCCACTGAGTTGTCTCACCAGCCTATATGACATCTTATATAATGCTTTGATGTAATATGTTTGGATCAAGTTATAAAATGATATCATATTTAAAAAAATATTTTTATATTTTGATATTTTTGTTATATTTAAGTATTTTAATATTTTTTTGCTACATTTTGAAAAAAATCATTTTAAATGTATATCTAAAAATATTAACTAATTTTGAAAAAATTATATATTTAGTTACATAAATTAAGTTACATGTTTAAATAATCTAAATTGATTACAAAGACTCAAGTCCATCACCTTAAACCTTTAAACACATATTTTAATGCTGTTGATTTAAAAGAAGGCAAGAAAAAAACAACATAATTTAAAGCAATCATCAAGTATGGCACAAAAAGGAAATACATTACTTGACTCTATAATGGTAATCGGTTTTCCACTTGGATCAACAACCTGCTAACATACATATTAATTCTATCCTTGAATATTCTGGATTTCCCCCAAAACACCAGGCCTTTTTAAAAATATGTACTGAATAGATGACTTCATGTCTGCACTGACAATGTATATATTTGTATAGTGTTTTCATGCCCCCTCTGATATTCATTTTTTCTAAAGAAAACAAATGCAGTTTGACTAGCCTTTCCTCATAACTAATAAGGAGCATCCCTTATTATTTTTTAAGCTCACATTTGCACTTTTTTTTTTTTTAGTTCTGCCATAGCTTTCAATGTTCTCTTCAAAGTAATTAAACAGAATGAAGAGAAGAGGACCCAGGACAGGTAATGCCAGAAAATATACAAAGCATAAACCGCTCCGGGGACCAGTGGCATTGAAAATTATAAGAGGGACTGAAGATAAATTTGAGCTTTCATCCAAAACCATTGTATGAGAAGGCAATCCCAAAAACAATGAAACAAATCAGGCCTTTGCTCCACATATTTTAAACTTTTAGAGGAGTCTGTCAAATTCAGTGAGTTTTGGTTGTCAGGTGTCAATTAGGCATATACTGCTATCCATCATTGGATTTTTTTGTATAGCGAGACTGGAAAAAGCTGGTAAAGGGAAAGGAGTGATGTCAGAGCGATCTAAAACTTTTTAAATACAATCATAATGTAATCTAATAGAGTAATACGGTGGGAAAGGATTCCAACTAAGAGTCCAGTGACAGAGTCCAGCCATGGTTCTGCAAATGGGGAAACCCATGTTGACATTGTTTCTAATAAATAGGCAAAAAAAAGTGATTTGAAGTGAAGCGAACATGTTTCGTAATTGTGAAAGAGTTAGAATTCTATGTTGGTGAGTGTCCAAATAATTCCCAATCCATCATATGGAGCTCTTGTGTAAGACTAAGACGTTGTGCAGGCAAGTCATAACAAAGTGAAAATAAAGGTTTAGAAAGGAATGTAAGCAATCTTGATTAATAGTGAGGGTTGAGTTAGAGCTTAGTAGATTGTTAAGCCTCGATGGTAGAATAGAGTAAGATTATGTCTAACACGCTCTGGCAATTGCAAAAAGGATGTATGGAGTATGCTGGTTAGATGGACTTGATGACAAAATTGTTGTTCCATAAAATTATAGAATATGTATCCTGTTATGAAATACAATCTAAAGATTGGCAATATCGTGTCTCCAGATCTTATTCAAATATATGAGGGATATCAAGGCCTAAATTAAATGCAGGTTGCTGCAGCTGTATTTGAGTCACCCTCGACCTCTTCCCGTGCATTGGCAAGGTTGTAAAAAGACAATGTAATCTTTGCATTTCATATTTCAAAAGTAGCAATGGCAGAATTTGTAGTGGGTACAATTTTGGGGTCAATTATAGATTTTAAAAGACATGCCCTGCTTGATAATGTGAGAGAAAGATGCAGCTGATCCTTTTTTTGTTGTTGAAATTTTGTATTTCTTTTTCACATAAAGGTAGGTATCGGGTCTACAGAAACAGAAAAGGGGGAGGGTGAAGGAGGGTGGTCATTAATGGTACAATGAGTTGTGAATACGTTCAGATACAGTTGGGTACAATTGAGTACAAGTAGATACAATTGAGCGGCATAACACTTTTTGTATAGGCAGAGAATTATAAGGGGCTGCTACGATATACTATAGCTTGTCATCCGTTTATCGTCGATATGGTTCTCAGACAGCAAAGGGATGCGGTATAGGTGACCCGCTTCTGGTACCCAGTGTAACATATTCATAGGCACATAAAAATGTGGTTAATGGCATTTACAGGAAAAGTTGTGCCAAGCAACATTACCGCCCTGACAGGAAAAATTGTGCCGAGCAGCAATCATGCACATGGAAACCTGGTAATTACTTTTGGGGTCAAAGGCCGGTTACAGCCAACCGGATCCACAGGAGGGGTATTTAAACCCAGTTCTCCCCTTGCTCATTGTCCTGTCGTGGTTTCATGCCTATGGTTATCCGAGAGTGCGTTCCTGATCTTGATTCTCTGGTATTTAACTTTGGCTTTGTTTTGACTTCTCTGATATCTGGTATCCTTGACTTTTATCTTTCCCTCATCTTTGTGTCTGATTCTGTGTCCCTGACCTCAGCAAGTATTTTGACTATTCCTCGAGACGTTAAGTCCGGCCTTTCTAAGGTCCGGTTATACGTTATCCTTAGTCCTATGTGTGACACAGTACTGTGTGCTGGATCAATTTGTAATCCTGATATCCAGCCAGCGAGGTCGGTGGTTGGTTTACACTATTCACACGAATTACATTGAAATTACAGTGTTCACGAGGTGCCTGATCTCCATGTGCTCCAGAGCTTCCAAGCTTTTTCATAAAGTGTGGCGGGGGGGAAGAGCTATGTATAAGCAGTCTCATAGATCCATTCTTTATGCAGGTCACCGAGTAGGTCCTCTTTTTTTGGGAGGAATAGGGGACTTCCATTTTCTGGCTATTAACTGTTGTGCCATTAGAATGATATGTAGAATCATTTTCTGTTTGTATTGGGGTAACTCTGCAGGCAGGTCCAACAGCAAGTATGTTTTTGGGTTAACGGGAAGAACACGTTTCGTTATGTGTTGAGTTAGGTCATGGACTTCTGTCCAGTATTGACAGAGCTTTGCACACTGCTTCCAGATATGGTGCATTGTGCCCTCGGTGCTACTGCATCTCTAACAATCTGGGGAGGCAGATGAGAAAGTTTTATGCAGTCTGGTTGGTACCAGGTACCACCTGTAGAAAATGTTCCAGTGTTGCTCTAGGTGGAAGGAAGACCGGAGTAGCTTTAGCATGTTGGATATTAGGGTATTCCACCTTTTGGGTGTCATTGTACGTTGTAAATCTGTTTCCCATTGCTTTGCATATTTAGAAGTGGAGAAGTTGGCGTGGTTGGTTATTAGGGTGAGGCACATGGAGATCGGTTTACATTGCGGAGCTAATTTCCCATTTATACACATTTGTTTCCAAACCGTGAGGGATGTGGTGGTTGGGTTTTGCTTCTTTGGTGAAGAAGGATTTCAGTTGCAGGTAGGAGGAGAGTAAAGACATCAGGAGGGAATATTTATCGGTGATGTCTGGGTAGTCTAACATTCTGTTGGACTCAAACAGGTGATAGAGGTATGCAGCACCACTTGAATGCCATGGTGCGGGGTTAAATGTGGGGATAAAGTAAGGTATGGCTATGCGTGGGGTTTCTAAGAAGAGGGCAGATGTGCCAACTAATCTGGGTCTGTAATGATCCCAGATATTAAACAGGAGATGGACCTGAGGGGGAAAGAGGCTCGTGTTAGGTCTAAATTGTTTCGGTGCCCATAACATGTTAGGAATATCATGTCCTCCCATCAAGTCCCTTTCCAGCAAAACCCACTGAGACTTGGCCATTGAAAGGATATGGGTTAAGGCAGTAGCTAATATAGCCGCTTGGAAGTGGGCTTGTATGTCCTCCCACTTTTTTGGGAGCTTGCAGCAATTTAAGAGGCACTCGTGCTTTCCCTCCTGCCCACACAAACCTCCCCGCTTTTGGGTTTCGGGTCTTTCAGGTTTGTAATATATAACAATACATAATCAGCAAACAAGCTGATTTTAATCTGCTTATCACCCATCTGTACTCCTGTAATGTTCGGGTTATGCCTAATAAAGTGTAGCAAAGTTTCCAGTACGAGTACATAGAGGAGTGGGGAGAGGGGGCACCCCTGTGTAGTTCCGTTAGTAATTCAGAATGCAGGAGAGAGGAACCCTGATTGAATTACTTGCGCTGAGGGTGAAGAGTACAGTGTGAATATTTGTTGTATGACTAGGGATGGGAAGCCATAGCTGTCTAGGACGTGTCTTAGGAACTTTTTCCGCATCCAGGGCAAACAGGAGACCCCCCAACTAGCCCGCCCAAGCTCCTGTAACACCAGAGTTAGCTTTTGGGTGTTGTCCAGACCCTGTCTCCCTTGCACAAAATCTGTTTGGTCATCATGAATCAAGTGTGGTATTATTGGACTTAGTTTGTTAGCGAGTGTCTTAGCTTACATTTTCACTTCTGTGTTTAGAAGGGAGATAGGTCTGTCATTTTTACATAGATCAGGGGCTTTGTCAGGTTTGGGAATTGTTACTATTGTAGCTAATAGCATATTGGCTGGTAGGAGGCCCAACTCCATTTCCGCTTAGTAAACCTTCAGGAAATGTGGTGCCAGTATACTGCTAAATGTTTTGTAATATAAATTGGATTCTCATCCGCTCCCGGGGACTTCCCTGATGGCAACTGTCTAATAGTATATGCAATTTCTTGGCTGGTAATAGGTTGTACCTGGTCATTGGTGAGTCTAGGTAGGGAGGTATTGCTTAGATAAGTTTGAATTTCCAAAGGTGTAGGGGTGACAATACTTTTGTCGTATTGTAGGTTGTACAAATTGGAGTAAAATTTTGCAAATACTTGACTAAGTGCTTGGGGGTCCAATTGTTTGGTTCCCTCGTCATCTATGATATGGGATATCTTAGATTGTGCCATTTTGGCATGTAGTCTAGCTACTAGGCATTTATTAGCCTTGCCTGAGGTGTGGTATGTAGTGGCGCTCAGTTTGTGTAGGAGACGATTATTTTTTTCTGCGTGTAACTTGGCTATTTTCAGGTGTGTTGCGTTCCATTTGGTTAATAACTCTTGCGAGGGATTAGCCTTGTTTTTAGAGGAAATGACTGCTAATTCTTTCTAGTATTCTACAAGTTTTGTTTCACTCTGTTTTTTGAGATAGGAGGCTCTCCTTATAAATAATCCTTTGCCTTATAAGCAGCCCACCCTGTAGTTTCTGCAACATTGTTAGATGAATTGCTGTTAAAATATTCCGACAGTTCAGACTGAATATAATCACGTAATGAACTTTCTGTCAGCAGCACTCATTGAGTCCCCTTGAATTGGAAATCGTCCTGTATGTGTAGGTGGACTGGACTGTGGTCAGACCAGGCGATCTCCCCTATCGCACAGTTCAATATTTGAGAGGGTGTAGGGTTCTCCACGTGTCATAAAGACTGTATTATGCTAGCAGTCTGCTCAGGCTTTTACTATTGGTGGCCAGTTGCCATTTTCTGTGACCAGTGGTTTGTGCAGTGGTGTCCAATGCAGGTTCTTGTAAAAAATTAAAATCTCCACACAGGAGCAGACCCCCTGATTTGACCTCATCAATAGTATGTAGAAGGGACTGGAGGAATTATGTGGAATTTGTATTTGGGAAGTAAACCTATACTATCGTGTATTGTGCATTATTGAATAGCCCCTCGAGCATATTATATCTGCCTAGAGGGTCTATAATTTTTTGCTGTACAGTAAGGGCTAAATCTCTATGGACAAATATAGACACTCCCTTTGTCTTGTTATTGGAGAGGGCATGAAATTTGGATGGGTAAAATTTGTTGAAGATAGATGGAGTGTGGTTTCTGCTAAAGTGTGTGTTCTGTATAAAGGCGATATCCGTTCTCTCCTAAATGTCCCTAAATAGTAGGCTGCATTTTCCTAGGGAATTAAGCCCCTTAACATTAAGGGTTGTAATCTTTATAGTGTTTTATAGAGTGAATTAGGCAAGATCTCAGAGGTCCCCTCTCGGGGGGTTAAGGATAAGTGCCTATCGTTCACAGTTAACATAAAAGGCATACTTGGGAAAAGTAGCCATCTCAGTACCCAGTGGTGTAAGTGGGTGCAGGAGGGGGAACGGGTAACTTAGAGGGGCGACAACATAACAGAAATAAGAAACAGAATAGCACCCAGAAGATCTGGGTCTTGATGTGTTGTGGCATATCCAGACACATATAGTGTGGGGGCGGCCATGAGCAGCTCCACATCAAGGAGTCACTCGGATGTAAAGGCTCAGGAGGAGCTGTTGGAAATTTAAATTAAAAAAAAAACAGTTTTGTGGCCTGTGCCAGATATAACTTTAATCTGGTTACATGTCTGGTTGCGTTGCTAAATGGGCAGTGACAAATTCTAACCAGGTAGTGGTGAAGATGTAGAATGTTTTAACTGGTTAGATGGTAAATAACATGGTATGCAATAGACATTGTTATAGTACGTAATTGTTCGATGGCAATAGTAAGTCAG
Organism: Pelobates fuscus; assembly: GCF_036172605.1. NCBI lineage: Eukaryota > Metazoa > Chordata > Amphibia > Anura > Pelobatidae > Pelobates > Pelobates fuscus. The sequence continues at coordinate 325,491,432 of NC_086317.1, read as the reverse complement.
GAAAACGGAACATTAATTAAACATAACTAAGAACAACAGGTTAACTGTACGCTCATAAGCAGCTAGATATTATACAAAACCCTGCAGGCAGTGCCTAGCACTGTCAAGCACGAGACAACTCTGGTACCATCTTGGGGATCTTGGCCGGTGTAGCAAGTTGTGGGTCAGCTAGTGGCATATCCCAGTCTTTTAATGTTTGTAGGCCTTTTTTCTGTGTTGCCACAGCATGGATCACTCCTTGCTTCTGGATAAGTAGCTTTGCCGGGTATCCCCAGCGGTAACTCAGGTCATTGGATCTTAGCGTGGCGGTGATTTAAGCCATTGATTTACGGAATTGCAGGGTGGATGCTGACAAGACTGAAAGCGGGTTGGATATTAGGGTATCCGCAAAGACTTTTACTGTGCTGTAGGGCTCCGGGAGGGCGACGTTTCTGCAGGCATCAGGTCCATCAGGTAGTTGGCTAGTTCGGAGTTTTGCACCGTCTCTGGTATGCCTCTGACACAGTTTGTTCCTTTGAGATCGGTCCTCCAAATTCGCCATCTTGCATCTCTGTTCCTTCAGCATGGCTTCCATCTCCTGATGAACCATTCTGGGCCGTAGTGATGTCATACATTTTTTTGCTCTATATGGGATGTTCTGTACCCAATATCTTGTAATTCCTTATGGAGGTCCGCCGTCAGGGCCTGAATCTGGGAGTCGAGTATAGCTTGCATTGTGCCTGCCAGTTCAGCCATCATCGCTCTCATCCCCAAAGTAGTCAGGGGCCCGTCTTCTTATATGGAGCCCGGGGAGGCCATGGGGAGGGTGATGCTTCCTTCGAGAGGTAATCAACGCCATCTTGGGTAGGGGTGCAGCACTCTCTGACTTTCCCCAGCGTGGCTCGTTTCTGGACAGGAGGAATATGAGGTCCCTTCCATAATTGATTCCAGGCTTTTTCGGGGCACTTTGTAGTACTTAGTAGATTGGAAGGGTTATGGACCTGCCAACTGCTATTGGGTCTGGCCGCAAGATTAGCTATTTTCATGCTAAATTTCCTCTTAAGCCTGGTCCTGCCCGCCCGGTGGGCGGTCTTCAGGTGGGGGGTAATGTAACATATTCTTCCTCACCTGCATGGCATCTGCATGGCTAACACTTGCAACATGTTAATGGACGTCGGCCGCTGCGGATCCACGGACAGTTACACCCCCATGTACGCTCACATGAACGGCGACATTAGCGTGCATGTGACATCACGCACTGCGTGCGCATATTTTGGGGCCAAAGAGCGATCCTGACCAATCGGAAAGGTAAAGCAGGTATAAAATCCTAGAATGACCTTTCCTCATTGCCCTGTTGAGGATTCCCTAGTGGTTGTCCGAGAGCGCATTCCTGATTCAAGAACAGAGAGACAGAGATAGAGAGACAATAGTAACCTGAAAGTATCTGCGCGAAGGATGTATCCAAAGAAATATATGTATCAATCTAGAGCTACTGATGAAACACTGGCAGTGTTCAATAGGCTCACGAGACTGAGAATATATCAATGTGTGGCAGGTGCAATAGTAAACATGCACCAGATACTGTAAAGCGGCAGGTAGGTTCATTTGATCCTAAGATCAGTCGCTCTAGTTAGGGATGGTCAGTTTAAACGTAGCTAGCAGGAGTGTTCGATCTGCAAGGAAAGTAACAGTTGTATGCAAAAATACAAATAAGAGAATCCCACCAGCAATCTGCTCGTGTGATACTGGGGACGGGGGCTCACATCATCAGTGCCCGTAGCCCCTAGAAAAGTGGGTAGGAAAACTGTATCCTAGACAGAGAGACAATAGTAACCTGACAATATCTGCGCAAAGGATGTATCCAAATAAATAAATGTATCAATCTAGAGCTATTAATGAAACACTGGCAGTGTTCAATAGGCTCACGGGACTGAGAATATAACAATGTGTGGCAGGTGCAATAGTAAACATGCACCAGATACTGTAAAGTGGCAGGCAGGTTAATCTGATCCTAAGATCAGTCACTCTAGTTAGGGATGGTCAGTTTGAACGTAGCTAGTAGGAGTGCACGGTCTGCACGGAAAGTAACAGTTGTGTGCAAAAATACAAATAAGAGAATCCCACCAGCAATCTGCTTGTGTGATACTGGGGACGGGGGCTAAAATCGTCAGTACCCGTAGCCCCTAATTAGACATAATAATCTAACAGTAATAAAAGGTAAGAATGAGTAATAGGTGGAATAGTGCCTTCATGGGCACTAGGTATAGAGGAAAGAGTGTGGAAAGGAGATAATAGAGTAAGATAGCTCTAAATCAATACGTGGTTGTCAAGGGATTTTGCACGTCAAAAACTGACGATCTTAATCAGTACCATGGTAAGTATCCGGCTAATCGCACAGGCTAAGAACGGCTGTCATCCGTCAACAACGAGAAAAGGTTCCTGGGAGGCTGTATGATAGCGCCAGTAACACCCAGGGGACAGTAGTAGAGAAAAATATAACTTCTCTATGCTGAATAGTTCTAAGTGGAGACAGGAGCCGGGAACATATGACTACCATGTAGGTAATACCCTATGTAACGCCTGACGCGCGTTTCGCCTGGACTAGAGGCTCATCAGGGGGAACTAACTCCCAGGCTGCTAAGGTTTAAAAAGCCCGCCCGCACAACTCATTGGCTGTATCAGAGTTCGGGGGGAGGAGACTTGAAACACTGGTACGGTGGCCGAAAAAGTGCTCGAAAATGGGGGGGGGTTTCAATAGCTATGATCCCCTTAACGAAACAGGTAGTACGATGGCTAGGACTTATAGAAGTGACTGGGTTATCCATAAGTGATATAGTGTCACAGATGCTAATAGCAAATTAGGCAATATATCTAAGCGAAAAGCATAACAAAGTCTTAAAGGATGGTTAAAAGGGGAAACCATAGAAGCATTTCATATCAATAATGAACTCATGTAGTGAAGGAACTGCATATATTTACAGTGAGAGAAAAGAGTAATTCAATGAATGTTGTACTCATGCCAATCTAAGAACTTAGAAGCAATGTGATAGTTGTAAGGATAGCTGGAACATAGACTCCAAGGTTTAAGCCTAAAGAACAATAGTCATAATTAATGACAGCAAGAGTAAGCCCTAAAGTAATGGCTGGTTAATGTATAAATGCAGTATAATTAAATTCCTCATTTAGACCAAGACCATTTTATTTGAAAAGGTGTGTGTGTGTGTGTGTGTGTGTGGGGGGGGGGGGGGGGGATTTACAACTAGCTTGTTTTTCTTCACAGTGAGAAACAGATCAGCACCAATCTGTCTCTCTGCACTTCACAGCTCACACGGAGGTGCAGGGAGGCAGATTGGGTTTCACTGCAGCAAGTGTGATCGCTCTGACTCCTGGTCAGAGCGATCACATGGGCTGTGGAAGTGAAACTGCTCAGAGCAGTGTGCCTCAGACACAGAGACACACTGCAAGAACATTAACCTCATGATTGCTGCGATTTGGCCCGTCATGCATTCTTAAGGGGTTAAGGGTTAATAAGTAAGTAGGGGTTTTGAAAAACACCCCTCTCTGTCATATCAGAGATGTTTTACTTGAAGTTGAAAGAAGCTTGGTGAATTGTTAAATGTAGAACTCACCTAAGGGGTTTGCCTCGACTTACACTTACATGGCCATTGCAGTGATGCTAAATACCTCCAGTTATTTAAATGTGCATAGGAATTTGGGATAGTGGCAAGTAACTCTTTTTTTTTGTTTTTGTTGTATGTATGATTGCTGCAAAAAGTTTGCAGAAACATTGTGACTGGATGATTCAAGACAAGGTGCTACAGCAGCTAAAGAAAGTTAAAGTAAGCAAAGCTCCTGTGCCTGATGTATTCACCCATGAGTACTTAAGGAGCAAAGTGTGGTTTTATGAAACATAGATCATTTTGAACTAACCTAATTGCATTCTACGAAGAAGTAGGTTGAAGTATAGATCATAGTGTTGCGGTGGATGTTATCTACTTGGATTTTGCCAAGGCATTTGATACGGTTCCTCACAATAGGTTAGTGTTCAAATTAAAAGAAATTGATCTAGATGAACATTCTTGTTCTTGGGTAGAACATTGGCTTAAAAATAGAGTACAGAGAGTTATTAATGGTACATTTGCAAGCTGGACAAAATTGGTAAGTGGTGTGCCTCAGGGTTCTGTTCTGGGACCTCTTCTATTTACCATATTTATGTGAAGAAAAAGAAAACAATACACAATATGTGGGAAAAGTGTGTTAGCAACGAGTGCTATAAACCACCTGAGTGGGAACCCCTTATACCACTCTAAATATCAAAATACAAATACATACAATCGGTGGAACACTTTGGGCGGATCTGCAAGGAAAATATATCACATAGAGTAATATTGTAAGAGAAAATAAAATAATAAAGAATTAAGAGTAAATACTCACAAACATGGAGCCAAATATAATCATAAGGCTCTCATGAATAGCGCAGGAGGACTATTTCAGGACATCCTCAATCCTGCTTCCTGATGGATTAGGTGCAAGTAATGCATGAAAAAATACGTCTTTTCAAAAGAACAATTCTTTATTGGAAAAATGTGCACATATATCTATGTGCTAATGATAGATAAAACGATGTGTGTAGGATATCTCTATATGGGTACTGTCTAAAGCCAGATCAGACCCAATAATAAAGTCCCAATAAAATTCAGTCCAGTATGTCATAAAAAAAGTCCAAATGGTACCTTTGGTAGCTTCTGTACCAGTGCCGATACGCGTTTCACCCCTATGGGGGCTTCCTCAGTCGGTGTGATGTTCTAACGGGTCCTCTTCACTTTATGTACCTTGTTGCTGGCGTTCATTTCCGGATTCTGTCTTTCAGCTCGTTACTTCCGGGTTCCGGCGTTGTGCGCATGTGGAACGCAACGTGCGTTCCAACCTGCACGTCGTGCGCTCCACTTCCGGGTCGCACAGAGTGACATCTTAATTGTTGCAACCCATGCGTCTCTGGAACGCACGACGTATCAAATGCGCACAACGCCAGAACCCGGAAGTAACGAGCTGAAAGACAGAATCCGGAAATTAACGCCAGCAACAAGGTACATAAAGTGAAGAGGACCCATTAGAACATCACACCGACTGAGGAAGCCCTCATAGGGGTGAAACGCGTATCGGCACTGGTACAGAAGCTACCAAAGGTACCATTTGGACTTTTTTTATGACATACTGGACTGAATTTTATTGGGACTTTATTATTGGGTCTGATCTGGCTTTAGACAGTACCCATATAGAGATATCCTACACACATCGTTTTATCTATCATTAGCACATAGATATATGTGCACATTTTTCCAATAAAGAATTGTTCTTTTGAAAAGACGTCTTTTTTCATCCATTACTTGCACCTAATCCATCAGGAAGCAGGATTGAGGACGTCCTGAAATAGTCCTCCTGCGCTATTCATGAGAGCCTTATGATTATATTTGGCTCCATGTTTGTGAGTATTTACTCTTGATTCTTTATTATTTTATTTTCTCTTACAATATTACTCTATGTGATATATTTTCCTTACAGATCCGCCCAAAGTGTTCCACCGATTGTGTGTATTTGTATTACCATATTTATGTGTTTGCAGATGACACAAAACTCTGTAAAGTAATACAATGTGAGCAGTGTATTGCTTTGCTGCAGAGGGATTTAGATAGATAAGGGGTCTGGGCATTCAAATGGCAGATGACATTAAATGTCAAAAAATGCAGTTATGCACTTTGGGGTAAAGAACGCACAAGTAACTTAGCTATGAGGTAGCTCAGAAGCTCAGACCTAAGTCCTGACTCTATAGGATGAGAGGACCAGCAACCCTACATAAAAAAACCCACTCCAGGTTACTAAAACTAGAGAACCATCATCAATTAAAGCCCAAATAAAAAAAAGAAAAGAAATAAGCGTAACTGAATGCCCGACGCGCCTTTCGGCGCTGTGAGAATGCACCTTCATCTGGGGCTAGTAGCCGTCACTCCTCTCGTTTCCATTTTTAAGGCTTCCCGCCGGAACCCAAGACACGCCCCCTCCTGAGAGAAGGCCAATCGCCATACACTAGGCGTGTTCAGATAGGTGCTCTAAGGCTCGGTCTTCACGTATCAAAATACTGTTAACTATTCCAGTGCTGGAAGACTAGTAAAAATCATGACTTCATTGTGTCAGACCTCAAAATCAACATATCCAAATTTTATAGCAATAAATAGAGCAAACATAAACGTCTAATCCTCCTTCCATTGTGCGTGATATTGTTACTAGAGTCCCAGCAAAGGGCATTCTCCATATAGGACTAAATAGACTTGCTCTTATATGTAGAGGTACTAAAACACACCAAAGTTTATTATATTATATTTTCCTAAGGGTTCTAATTTTAAAGTGGTATGTCTTAAGTATGAGATAGTGTTTACTTAAATGTAAACAGTACTCCTGATATATTATCTCGATAAAAAGTTTTCTCCACCTAGGGAGGGGGAGGTTTATTAGAAGCGAGGGTGATTGGCAAAATCAAATCATAATGAAAAGAAACCAATTGTGTAGAACTATACTCAAGAAGATGTGACAAATCATTGCCCTATACTGATAGAATTAAAAAGATGTAAATGATTGACTGATAGGATTCCTATGTAGTTCCTACTAAGGTAGGAGAATGAAAATTGTTGGTAGTATTATAAAAAAGGGGAATATGTAAACCCCTCATTAAGACCAAATGGTGCTAGAGTCTTGAGTTTATAAATCCAGAAGGATTCTCTCTGCTTAAGAAGTTGATACAGATATCACCCTCTTTATTAAAGTTTCACATGTTCAATGCCCGAGAAGCGTAGGTCATTTGAACGACCTGCATTTTGTTCCCAAAGAAGTCTAGATATAGGTGTATCGCTTCTATATCGCACTGAACGGATGTGTTCGAGAATACGCAGTTTGAATTGTCTAAAAATCTTGCCTACGTATTCTTTCCCACATGAGCAGGTAAGTAAATATACCACCCCAGTGGTCTTACAGTTAAAGAAGACCCTCACCGGCAAAGTGACACTCATAGTAGTGTCCTAGATGGTTTTGGAGTCTCTAGAGATGAACCTACAGGCCAAACATCTCCCACATTGGTAAGTTCCTGTCAGTGTGATTTCTTGCCCGGGAGATGACTGGGTACCAATAGGTCCTCTAGATTTTTGCCCCTTTTGGCTGTCAATGCTGCATAGGGTGTTAGTACCTGGTTGAGATGCGTGTCTTGAGTGAGTATTGGCCAAAATCTATTAAGTATGGATTTTGCTGTTTACTATCCTTGGTCAAACTCAGCTATACATCTAATATGCTTTTCTTCCAGGTCTTTGTGTACATTCAGGAGCATAATTTCTCGATCCATGTCTAGAGCCCTTTTGTATGCAGATTTGAAACAGCGATTCGGGTACCCCCGTTCCTTAAATTGTATACGTAGGTCTTTTGCTTTAAGTTTAAATTCTTCCAGAGTGGAAAAATTCCTACGTACTCTCAAGTACTTGCCAATATTCTTCTCTTCAGAGGTTTAGGGTGGAAACTCTCCCATTGTAACAAACTGTTCGTTGCTGTAGGTTTCCTAAAGAGGGAAGTTTGAAGGAAGTTATTCTCATCAATGGTTATTGTGAGATCTAAAAAGTTCAAGGAGGGTCTTCCCACTTCTTTGGTAAACTTGAGATTCATCTCATTGTTGTTTAATAGGTCAACAAAGTCATTGAATACATCTTAGAGGTCCTGTCCAAATTATCAAAACATCATCGATGTAGCGTTTCCATGTGTGGATGAATTGGGTAAAGCGGGTAAGTTCTCCGGAAAAAAACACAGATCTCTCCCACCAGCCCAGGTGCAGGTTGGCATACGATGGGGCACAAGCTCTCCCCATCGCAGTCCCCTGCACCTGTAGATAGAATGACTTGTCAAAGAGAGAGAAATTGTGAGTAAGGACAAACCACATGAGTTTTAAAACAAACTCAGTATGCGCCTGATGTTCAGGGCCTCTTGATTCTAGAAAGTTCTTAGCGTGTTCGAGACCAATCTTATTTGGTATTGACGAATAAAGGGACTCAACATCCAGGCTACACAGAAGTGCCCATGGTGGTAATTGTTTATTGAGTTGAAGGCTCAAGGTCTTCTTGGTGTCCTTTAGGTAAGATGGTAGAGTCACGACAAATGTTCTCAAAACCTGATCGATATATTGGTTCCCATTTTGGGTCATATTGTCTACCCCAGAGATGGGGTACCTGTGACTTGTGCGTATTGTTTATGTATTTTAGGTAGACCATAGAATGTAGCAATTTTAGGTGATCTGTTGTAAATGAAATTATATTCTTCTTTTGATAGTATTCCGCTATCCAGAGCTTCATCGAGTAGACATTTATATTCGGCCAGGTAACGGATGGTCGGATTCTTTTTCAGAATTCTATAAGTAGATTCATTCTTTATAATTGTCTGAACCATTGTTGTATAGTCCTCTCTATCCATCAATACCACATTACCTCCCTTATCAGAAGGTTTAATGATAAGGGATTAGATCTTTCAAATATCATTTAGGGCAAACCATTCCTGTTTTGTCAAGTTGCCATGAGGGGCTATTTCTAGAGTATTTTCCTGGATTTGTTCAATGGCATTTGTCGTCATTTCTACAAATATATCAATACTCCGGTACTCCTTGAAATTGGGGGTAAAGTGCCTTTTCATTTTCAAGGATGTATATGATTGAGTTGTCATCGGTCCCTCATTGTCTTCCAGGAGGGAGACAAGATCAGAAACACATTCTAAGTCTTTAATTTTTGGCTTTTTCCTCTTTTTTAATTTCATGGTATTTGTGCAGAGCTAGCATTTTTTCAATATTGTTCTGTTAAGCTCTGTTTGTGTCACTGCAAATACTTTGGTTCCGGGACAGAACTTCCTTTTGCTGTATTTAAACTAGAGTTAGGCCCTCATAGTTTGGAGGACACATTAAAGGGACCTAAAGGGACCTCTATACCTTTCAAAATAATCTATGAGCCCTGCTTAACTAGCCAAAGTTTAAAAAAGTTCGTATGATAATGTAGTGTATCATGTTTACTACTACTATAGCTAGTTACACAATTAAACAACTAAAGTTTTCACCAACAATAATCACCTTAGATATAAATTAATGTTCTTTAACCATTTCAAATGTGATTTTTCCATGTGTTTTAACCTGTGGTGCAAACACATTCATTATTCTGTCAGTAATTACATCAATTATTAGACACCTACCAGCATGAATTTAATTATTTTGCCTTCTTTAACCTTATATTTTTTTTAACAAAACCCCTATACCACCAAAAGTATTGGTACTAAAGAATTAAAGATCCTCAGCAAGGTGACCAGCAGCGACCTAACAAAGGCAAAGACAGGGAAATAGAAAGAGGTGTATCACCGGACCTTAGAGGTGAGTCAGCCGGGCCAATGAAAAGCTAGAACTATGTAAAACTGGACAAAACTAAAAGAAGGCCATAGACTCTCTAGAAGCACTAAAGGGCCTTGATGAGCCAGAAACCACTCTTTAAAAAGGGTGGTCCTGCCTAATTGATTCTGCTTTCTGGAAGCGATTAGCACACAAAGGCAAAACCTGTCATATGTAATTCACTGGCATTCTCCCAGGAGAGCAGACTGACTAGTAATCCTGACAGCTCCACAGTGGCATGGCAAGCAGAGTGTAGTAGGAGGCAGGGGTTCAGGCCAGTTAGAGCGGTACGTTTCCTAATACAGAAGACATAAGTATTGCATCTATCCTTGTTTCCTGTAACAGAGCAATGTTAATATTTTCATTTTTGAAATACTGAGAAATTATCGTTGGTCTTTGTTTAGACTTTATTTCATTGACATTTTGTGATCCTACACAGAAGAATCAACAAAAGTTACTTTATTTTCATCCTTTTCCCAACATATCACCTTTGTGTTAAAAAGTTTTTTTTTTTATATGCAGAATAATAGCAGACAGATAACATGTTTGGAAGCATATATGCTATGTTGCCGACGCAGAGGCATAAGATTGCAAATAAAGGTTAGGAAAATACCACATTGCATATTAGTTACGTCATAAGCTATGATAAGCCATTCGCATCATCCTAATTTCAGCATGCGTGCGGTAGCAGTAAGAATATCAGCTAGATCTTAGCCGGAGTATTAGCGCTGTTGCCTACGCTAAAGTTGCCTACGCTAAAGTTGCCTACGCTAAATTTTGACTGGTTAAACTAGTGTAGGCCAAGTAACATTTTAGGTCGATTCTTAACTTACTATTTCTGAGCAATGTGTAGTTACCTAACAGTAAGTCTATATATGTTGGCCGCGGGAAATTAAACTGCAGTATATGATAAGAAAGCCAAATTAAGTGGGTGGAGATCTGTTCTTTAAGGCTCCTATTGAATGTTTGGTTGGGCTTTAAAGCAATTTGACCCCTAATAGTTGCTAGCCATTGAGCAAGATCCTAACTTACATGGGGCTATGAAAACTGAGTCAGAACAATGTACAGTTTCAGTAAGCACATACGTCAAGGGTGTTATAACGGCCCAAAAGCGCGGGTCAATTCAGTAGGTCTTAGATTGGTGCAGTTCCAAATAAAGCCTAAGCAGGTAAGTCTGTTGCATCTTTACCAAGTGTAGAAAGGGCATTATATATTACTGCTTATTTGTGGTTTGATCGAATAAGGTAACTAACTGCAATTTACAAACAGAACACAATAACCTAAATACTCTCTAAATTCTTTGAGGACATGAAAACTGATGCTTAAGGGTAAACCACTTAATGAATGTACGCTTGCTAGTACCTCATGCTTAAATCTGGTACATAGATTATCTAACTATACAATAAATGCAGGAGAATAAATGAAAAATGAAAACTATACACAACAGGGTAGCTATGCCGGCCTGTATAGCCGTCTGAGGGGAGTCTCTCACGGCACTGCTACATTACAGTTCCTTGGTTGCCAGGCCTCCTTCCGTCTCCCCCATGACAGCCTCTGCCCACCAGCCGGACACTCAGGAGCACAAACTGTCCACTGGACCCCACCACAAAGTCCACGGGCTGTCCGCTCCCTGCACCTCCCCACTCCCCAGCATCACGTAAGTCCCTTTGAAGTGCGCACTTCCATGTCTCTCCCAGTGCTGTCCACACATATGGAACTGGTGCTCATCCACCACAACCACCGGTCTGTCGGAAGGACAGCGCGGTCCTGCCCCACAGGGCTCACGGCATCAGGGACAAGGCTCTCCGGGAACCCCTCAAACCCAGAGGCTCGGGTACTCACATCTCCAGTGGTCAGGGACACAGTGCGGAGGTTCCGTCCGGTGCTCGGCATCGCCAGGGTCCATATGAGCCGCCCAAGTCAGTCCCCCATGCTGAGTTCTCAGCGTAACTTCTCCTTCCGGAGTGAGTATTCACGCTGGCCCCATTCCGGTAGCCTTTGCCTGTTCAGGTGATCAGCGCGGTAATTTTCGCCTTGGAGTGTGCCGTCTCCATGAGGACATGATTACCCCCGCAGGCTGTGGGGGGAGCGGAGCCGGGCCGCTCGTGTCTGTGTGGTCCTCCGTGAAGGCAATATAGTCAGTAGACTGTCATCTCTGGTCGCTTGGCCGATTATCTGTGCGCCCTCAAGGGCCGCTGATGTCCAAGCTTATGATGGTGAGTAGGCCCGCTTTGTTAGTCTCGGTGTTCGCGGCTCGTTATTGGCCCTTAATTTGGTATGCTTTTAAAGCTTGGGTGCTTCTCCTTAATTATATGTCAGCTTAGGGGTAGTCTGTGTGCAGCTTTATTGCCATTTTCCGGGGGTCAATCCAGGAGACATGGTGTTCTGCTGCTATTCAGCTTGGCGCCTCCCCCCCCCCCCTTTCCCCAACATATAACCTTTGGAGTCTCATATCTTAAATGTTAGAGTTTTTCTTCGTTATCATAGTTTATTCATTCATGCAGGGTTTCCTTCCTAATGAAGTTCCTTTGACTCTCTTCCTTATCCATAACATCACGCAAGGCTCCATATCTCCCAGCTGCTATAATCATGGGGCATCAGTGATTATTTTCTTTCCTTTTAAAACAAATCTGAAGTACCACATGTTTCTTAGTATTAGATACATTTTGTGGTGATCCCAGGGGTTCTCTTTTTTTTTTTTGCTGTGTGGCCTCACTCTTGCGTCTTTCCTTAAGAAAGGCTTCCATTTCTTGTTATCCTGGTTCCATGTTATTTTGTGCAGCCTATGAACATGATCAGAAAACATGCTGAGTTCCAGAAAGTTAGAAACCACAAATTCTTCACAGTAAGCCCTGGAGTGTCTAAGTTTGCTACACAAAGTACACTTCCATTTATCAAAGTTCTCTGATTGAGCCACACTTATAGGTTGTCCTGAATAGCAACATCCTCACCTTTCAGAGCCAATGAAGAAAACATAAGGTAGATGTTTAGGGATCCTCATTCTTTTTCACAATGTAACTTTTATTCAGTTGCTCAGTTGTTTTCTGTTTCGGTGTTTGCAGTAAATGTGTCTTTAACTTTAGAAGGTTAAATGTAGATTTTTTTTTTTTTAAATGTATACGTACTCTTAATCTCTTCTGGTTTTATCCCCTACTGCATTCCCATCACATATCTATCCTCTATATTTATTCAAATCTAATTATCTAATTTACCTAAAGAAGACCCTCACCGGCAAAGTGACACTCATAGTAGTGTCCTAGATGGTTTTGGAGTCTCTAGAGATGAACCTACAGGCCAAACATCTCCCACATTGGTAAGTTCCTGTCAGTGTGATTTCTTGCCCGGGAGATGACTGGTTACCAATAGGTCCTCTAGATTTTTGCCCCTTTTGGCTGTCAATGCTGCATAGGGTGTTAGTACCTGGTTGAGATGCGTGTCTTGAGTGAGTATTGGCCAAAATCTATTAAGTATGGATTTTGCTGTTTACTATCCTTGGTCAAACTCAGCTATACATCTAATATGCTTTTCTTCCAGGTCTTTGTGTACATTCAGGAGCATAATTTCTCGATCCATGTCTAGAGCCCTTTTGTATGCAGATTTGAAACAGCGATTCGGGTACCCCCGTTCCTTAAATTGTATACGTAGGTCTTTTGCTTTAAGTTTAAATTCTTCCAGAGTGGAAAAATTCCTACGTACTCTCAAGTACTTGCCAATATTCTTCTCTTCAGAGGTTTAGGGTGGAAACTCTCCCATTGTAACAAACTGTTCGTTGCTGTAGGTTTCCTAAAGAGGGAAGTTTGAAGGAAGTTATTCTCATCAATGGTTATTGTGAGATCTAAAAAGTTCAAGGAGGGTCTTCCCACTTCTTTGGTAAACTTGAGATTCATCTCATTGTTGTTTAATAGGTCAACAAAGTCATTGAATACATCTTAGAGGTCCTGTCCAAATTATCAAAACATCATCAATGTAGCGTTTCCATGTGTGGATGAATTGGGTAAAGCGGGTAAGTTCTCCGGAAAAAAACACAGATCTCTCCCACCAGCCCAGGTGCAGGTTGGCATACGATGGGGCACAAGCTCTCCCCATCGCAGTCCCCTGCACCTGTAGATAGAATGACTTGTCAAAGAGAGAGAAATTGTGAGTAAGGACAAACCACATGAGTTTTAAAACAAACTCAGTATGCGCCTGATGTTCAGGGCCTCTTGATTCTAGAAAGTTCTTAGTGTGTTCGAGACCAATCTTATTTGGTATTGACGAATAGAGGGACTCAACATCCAGGCTACACAGAAGTGCCCATGGTGGTAATTGTTTATTGAGTTGAACGCTCAAGGTCTTCTTGGTGTCCTTTAGGTAAGATGGTAGAGTCACGACAAATGTTCTCAAAACCTGATCGATATATTGGTTCCCATTTTGGGTCATATTGTCTACCCCAGAGATGGGGTACCTGTGAGTTGTGCGTATTGTTTATGTATTTTAGGTAGACCATAGAATGTAGCAATTTTAGGTGATCTGTTGTAAATGAAATTATATTCTTCTTTTGATAGTATTCCGCTATCCAGAGCTTCATCGAGTAGACATTTATATTCGGCCAGGTAACGGATGGTCGGATTCTTTTTCAGAATTCTATAAGTAGATTCATTCTTTATAATTGTCTGAACCATTGTTGTATAGTCCTCTCTATCCATCAATACCACATTACCTCCCTTATCAGAAGGTTTAATGATAAGGGATTAGATCTTTCAAATATCATTTAGGGCAAACCATTCCTGTTTTGTCAAGTTGCCATGAGGGGCTATTTCTAGAGTATTTTCCTGGATTTGTTCAATGGCATTTGTCGTCATTTCTACAAATATATCAATACTCCGGTACTCCTTGAAATTGGGGGTAAAGTGCCTTTTCATTTTCAAGGATGTATATGATTGAGTTGTCATCGGTCCCTCATTGTCTTCCAGGAGGGAGACAAGATCAGAAACACATTCTAAGTCTTTAATTTTTGGCTTTTTCCTCTTTTTTAATTTCATGGTATTTGTGCAGAGCTAGCATTTTTTCAATATTGTTCTGTTAAGCTCTGTTTGTGTCACTGCAAATACTTTGGTTCCGGGACAGAACTTCCTTTTGCTGTATTTAAACTAGGGTTAGGCCCTCATAGTTTGGAGGACACATTAAAGGGACCTAAAGGGACCTCTATACCTTTCAAAATAATCTATGAGCCCTGCTTAACTAGCCAAAGTTTAAAAAAGTTCTTATGATAATGTAGTGTATTATGTTTACTACTACTATAGCTAGTTACACAATTAAACAACTAAAGTTTTCACCAACAATAATCACCTTAGATATAAATTAATGTTCTTTAACCATTTCAAATGTGATTTTTCCATGTGTTTTAACCTGTGGTGCAAACACATTCATTATTCTGTCAGTAATTACATCAATTATTAGACACCTACCAGCATGAATTTAATTATTTTGCCTACTTTAACCTTATATTTTTTTTTAACAAAACCCCTATACCACCAAAAGTATTGGTACTAAAGAATTAAAGATCCTCAGCAAGGTGACCAGCAGCGACCTAACAAAGGCAAAGACAGGGAAATAGAAAGAGGTGTATCACCGGACCTTAGAGGTGAGTCAGCCGGGCCAATGAAAAGCTAGAACTATGTAAAACTGGACAAAACTAAAAGAAGGCCATAGACTCTCTAGAAGCACTAAAGGGCCTTGATGAGCCAGAAACCACTCTTTAAAAAGGGTGGTCCTGCCTAATTGATTCTGCTTTCTGGAAGCGATTAGCACACAAAGGCAAAACCTGTCATATGTAATTCACTGGCATTCTCCCAGGAGAGCAGACTGACTCTGCTGGACACCAAGGTATCAATAAATCCATATCTGCGATCACGAGATCATTTAGGTGGGATTCCCTTAAAAGCAATGTGAAGGACTATGGGCAGGCTTGTTCAATTTTTGCTGTTTCTTAGGTCCCTCATAAGCTTCCTTGTGGTTTGTTGCAACCACTTCCTGTACCTAGTGTTCCATGGTCCCACTTGTCAATGGACTTCATCGTTGAACTTCCAAGTTCCAATGGCTAGACCACCATTCTTATGGTGGTTGACCATTTCTCCAAGATGGCTCATTTTATTCCACTTAAAAAATTGCCATCTCTCTCTCTCAAGACCTGGTTCTTATCTTTATACGTGAGATTGTCCAACTGCATGGCATTCCTCACAATATTGTGTCTGATAGGGGCTCTCAGTTTGTGTCTCGGTTTTGGAGGGTGTTCAGTAAACAGTTGGGCATTGAATTGTCTTTTTCTTCTGTTTACCATCCCCAAACTAATGGCACGGCTGAGAGGGCTAACCAGTCATTAGAGTTATATCTGTGTTGTTTTGTAAATAGCACTCAAGATAATTGGTCCGAATTACTACCCTGGGCCAAGTTTGCTAGGAACAATGCTACCCATGGCTCTTCTGGTCACAGCCCATTCTTTGTTAATAACGGTCGTCATCCTACTGTCCTCCCGGCTGTTTTCTCCGAGACAACTATCCCTGCTTTGGATGACCGCCTTTCTTCTATCCGTGATACTTTGACCAAAGTTCAAGTTCAAGTTCTATGCGGATAAACACCGTTTACCAAGTGGGTGACAGGGTATGATTATCATCGCGCAGCATAAAATTGAAAGTTCCTAGTATGAAGTTTGCACCCAGATTCCTGGGCCCCCTCCATCCTTCAGAGGATTAACCCTGTGTCATATTCGCTGGCCCTCCCGGCCTCATTATGTATTCCAAATACCTTTCATGTGTCGCTACTCAAACCTCTTGTTTGCAATGAATATACTGTCGCAAGTGTCCCTTCTCCTCCCTTAGTTGTTTCTAGACAGGAAGAGTATGAGGTCTCTTCCATAATTGATTCCAGGTTATCTTGGGGCACTTTACAGTACTTGTTGGATTGGAAAGGTAACGGACCAGCCGATCATTCTTGGGTTCCGGCATCTGATATACACAAGATGGTCACAAGATTAGCTATTTTCAAGTTTCCTCTCAAGCCTGGTCCTGCCCGCCTGGTGGGCGTTCTCCAGGTGGGGGGTAATATCACGTATTCATCCGCATATAAAAATGTGATTAATGACATTTACTGTTCTGACAGGAAAAGTTGTGCCGAGCAGCAATCAAATCCACAGGAAGGTTTGTGCTGAGCAGCAATTATGCAAATGGGAACCTGGTAACTGCCTTTGGGGTCAAAGGCAGATTACAGCCTTTCGTATCCAGAGGAGGGGTATTTAGGCCCAATTCTCATCCTGCTCAGTGCCATGTCATTGTTTCCCTAGTGGTTGTCCGAGAGCGCTTTCCTGATTCAAGTTTCTTCTGTTTTTTTACTTTGGCTTTGATTTTGACTTTACTGTATTCTGGTATCCCTGACTTCTGGCTTTCCCTTATCATTGTGTCTCTTTCTGTATCCCCTCACCTCGGCAAGTATCCTGACTACTCTTTGGTACGTTAAGTCCTGCCATTCTAAGGCCCGGTAATACGTTACCTATTAGTCATCTGTTTGACACAATTCTATGTGCTGGATCAACTAGTAATCCTGACAGCTCCACAGTGGCATGGCAAGCAGAGTGTAGTAGGAGGCAGGGGTTCAGGCCAGTTAGAGCGGTACGTTTCCTAATACAGAAGACATAAGTATTGCATCTATCCTTGTTTCCTGTAACAGAGCAATGTTAATATTTTCATTTTTGAAATACTGAGAAATTATCGTTGGTCTTTGTTTAGACTTTATTTCATTGACATTTTGTGATCCTACACAGAAGAATCAACAAAAGTTACTTTATTTTCATCCTTTTCCCAACATATCACCTTTGTGTTAAAAAGTTTTTTTTTTTATATGCAGAATAATAGCAGACAGATAACATGTTTGGAAGCATATATGCTATGTTGCCGACGCAGAGGCATAAGATTGCAAATAAAGGTTAGGAAAATACCACATTGCATATTAGTTACGTCATAAGCTATGATAAGCCATTCGCATCATCCTAATTTCAGCATGCGTGCGGTAGCAGTAAGAATATCAGCTAGATCTTAGCCGGAGTATTAGCGCTGTTGCCTACGCTAAAGTTGCCTACGCTAAAGTTGCCTACGCTAAATTTTGACTGGTTAAACTAGTGTAGGCCAAGTAACATTTTAGGTCGATTCTTAACTTACTATTTCTGAGCAATGTGTAGTTACCTAACAGTAAGTCTATATATGTTGGCCGCGGGAAATTAAACTGCAGTATATGATAAGAAAGCCAAATTAAGTGGGTGGAGATCTGTTCTTTAAGGCTCCTATTGAATGTTTGGTTGGGCTTTAAAGCAATTTGACCCCTAATAGTTGCTAGCCATTGAGCAAGATCCTAACTTACATGGGGCTATGAAAACTGAGTCAGAACAATGTACAGTTTCAGTAAGCACATACGTCAAGGGTGTTATAACGGCCCAAAAGCGCGGGTCAATTCAGTAGGTCTTAGATTGGTGCAGTTCCAAATAAAGCCTAAGCAGGTAAGTCTGTTGCATCTTTACCAAGTGTAGAAAGGGCATTATATATTACTGCTTATTTGTGGTTTGATCGAATAAGGTAACTAACTGCAATTTACAAACAGAACACAATAACCTAAATACTCTCTAAATTCTTTGAGGACATGAAAACTGATGCTTAAGGGTAAACCACTTAATGAATGTACGCTTGCTAGTACCTCATGCTTAAATCTGGTACATAGATTATCTAACTATACAATAAATGCAGGAGAATAAATGAAAAATGAAAACTATACACAACAGGGTAGCTATGCCGGCCTGTATAGCCGTCTGAGGGGAGTCTCTCACGGCACTGCTACATTACAGTTCCTTGGTTGCCAGGCCTCCTTCCGTCTCCCCCATGACAGCCTCTGCCCACCAGCCGGACACTCAGGAGCACAAACTGTCCACTGGACCCCACCACAAAGTCCACGGGCTGTCCGCTCCCTGCACCTCCCCACTCCCCAGCATCACTTAAGTCCCTTTGAAGTGCGCACTTCCATGTCTCTCCCAGTGCTGTCCACACATATGGAACTGGTGCTCATCCACCACAACCACCGGTCTGTCGGAAGGACAGCGCGGTCCTGCCCCACAGGGCTCACGGCATCAGGGACAAGGCTCTCCGGGAACCCCTCAAACCCAGAGGCTCGGGTACTCACATCTCCAGTGGTCAGGGACACAGTGCGGAGGTTCCGTCCGGTGCTCGGCATCGCCAGGGTCCATATGAGCCGCCCAAGTCAGTCCCCCATGCTGAGTTCTCAGCGTAACTTCTCCTTCCGGAGTGAGTATTCACGCTGGCCCCATTCCGGTAGCCTTTGCCTGTTCAGGTGATCAGCGCGGTAATTTTCGCCTTGGAGTGTGCCGTCTCCATGAGGACATGATTACCCCCGCAGGCTGTGGGGGGAGCGGAGCCGGGCCGCTCGTGTCTGTGTGGTCCTCCGTGAAGGCAATATAGTCAGTAGACTGTCATCTCTGGTCGCTTGGCCGATTATCTGTGCGCCCTCAAGGGCCGCTGATGTCCAAGCTTATGATGGTGAGTAGGCCCGCTTTGTTAGTCTCGGTGTTCGCGGCTCGTTATTGGCCCTTAATTTGGTATGCTTTTAAAGCTTGGGTGCTTCTCCTTAATTATATGTCAGCTTAGGGGTAGTCTGTGTGCAGCTTTATTGCCATTTTCCGGGGGTCAATCCAGGAGACATGGTGTTCTGCTGCTATTCAGCTTGGCGCCTCCCCCCCCCCCCTTTCCCCAACATATAACCTTTGGAGCCTCATATCTTAAATGTTAGAGTTTTTCTTCGTTATCATAGTTTATTCATTCATGCAGGGTTTCCTTCCTAATGAAGTTCCTTTGACTCTCTTCCTTATCCATAACATCACGCAAGGCTCCATATCTCCCAGCTGCTATAATCATGGGGCATCAGTGATTATTTTCTTTTCCTTTTAAAACAAATCTGAAGTACCACATGTTTCTTAGTATTAGATACATTTTGTGGTGATCCCAGGGGTTCTCTTTTTTTTTTTTGCTGTGTGGCCTCACTCTTGCGTCTTTCCTTAAGAAAGGCTTCCATTTCTTGTTATCCTGGTTCCATGTTATTTTGTGCAGCCTATGAACATGATCAGAAAACATGCTGAGTTCCAGAAAGTTAGAAACCACAAATTCTTCACAGTAAGCCCTGGAGTGTCTAAGTTTGCTACACAAAGTACACTTCCATTTATCAAAGTTCTCTGATTGAGCCACACTTATAGGTTGTCCTGAATAGCAACATCCTCACCTTTCAGAGCCAATGAAGAAAACATAAGGTAGATGTTTAGGGATCCTCATTCTTTTTCACAATGTAACTTTTATTCAGTTGCTCAGTTGTTTTCTGTTTCGGTGTTTGCAGTAAATGTGTCTTTAACTTTAGAAGGTTAAATGTAGATTTTTTTTTTTTTAAATGTATACGTACTCTTAATCTCTTCTGGTTTTATCCCCTACTGCATTCCCATCACATATCTATCCTCTATATTTATTCAAATCTAATTATCTAATTTACCTTTCTGAGATGTGTCATATTTTGAGATTTAGTTTGTAATTCATGCAGTCTGTAATCTATGTAACACATCTTTGTGTGAGATTTAAAAAGGTGTAGATGAGAAAATAGGTAATACATGAAGAGTAGTGATGGGCTCAGGCTGTATTATTAAGCATTTCATTATAGAACCTCCAAATGTCAGTTGGGTTTTGTGCAAATGTATTGGTAGTCCTGCATTCTGGAGGGAGTAGGAGGCCAAAGAACCCAATCTATCCACAGAATCACCAATAACATGATTAAAGCCATCATCCAAGATTGTATTGGAAGTTGAAAGTAATGCATTCATAATGATGTGTTATTAAACTAACCATGCGAAAGTGACCTCCAATATAATATATGTACCTTCCCTGTCAATTTGGAAGTAAATCTTGGGATAAGTAGGGGTGGTGTAATACAGCTTCTCCTCAGACATTGGATTTATATTGGGCAGTTTTTCAAATTAGTTGAGTCTTTTTCCTGTTCCACTGAGTTTCCTGTAAAAATGTGGCAAGGGATTTAAATCTGCAAAGATTTATTGGAACTAATTTATGTTTTATTGAGACCAGCAAAATTACATGACAGGATATGCATAGCATTATGTTTGTATTATGTTGGTATTGTGGAGGCATGAACTGGGGTAAGGAGACATTAATTAAGCAGGTTTCATATTCCAGATATAAAATGGTTTAAACAATTATTGTTAACCCCTTAAGGACTGCGGGTGTTTTATGCCGTCCTTTTTGGGGTGGTCCTAAAAGCCTGCGGGCGGCATAGAACGTCCCCACCGTCCTTACTACTTACCAGGTCTCCACCGATCCCATGCCGGCGGTCGCAATCCTGGGGTCTGCCTGGGAGCTCAGGCAGACCCCTTCTGCCTGATCTGGTCCCCCCGGCCATGTGATCGCATGAACTATCCTTAACCCATTTAAGGACTGATGCAGTTCTACAAGTTGTGATCAAAACAAAATGTAAACAAAATCTTGAATTTGCGCAAATGTCTGTTCAGGCGTAATTCACTTCTTTCATATTATGTACACCCACACTTATAATATATCATTTTGTTCAGGAGAAACAGGGCTTTCGTACCACATAAAAAATTTGTATATTAAACATAATTTAATATGAATAAAATATAAAAAAAATTGAGAAATTAAGAAATGTTATATTTTTTAGTTCTGCGTTTAACTGTGAATGTCACAATACTGTTAGTTGGTACTGCAATAAAGTGCACACATTTGTATTCAGTGATGTCTCACGAGTAAAACAGTACCCCAATATACAGATGTTATGGTGTTTTGGAAAGTTACAGGGTCAAATATAGCACAGTACATTTGTCAGTTTATACACATTGAAATTTGTCAGACTGGTTATGTTGCCTTTGAGAGCGTATGGTAGCCCAGGAATGAAAATTACCCCCATGATGGCATACCATTTGCAAAAGTAGACAACCAAGGTATTACAAATGTCTTTTTTAGTAGCCACTTAGTCACAAACACTTGCCAAAGTTAGCATTCATATTTATTGTGTGTGAAAAATGCCAAAAACTAAATTGAATGCTAATTTTGACTAGTGTTTTTGACTAAGTAGCTACTAAAAAGACTGGACATACCCCATTTGTAATACCTTGGGTTGTCTACTTTTGCAAATGGTATGCGATAATGGGGGTAATTCTCATTCTTAGGCTACCAAACGGTCTCAAAGGCAACATAACCAGTCTGTCAAATTTCAATGAGAAAAAAAGGAAATTCAAGCCTTATATTTGAGTCAGTAACTTTTGAAAACACCATAAAACCTGTACATGGGGGCTACTGTTGTACTCGGGAGACTTCACTGAACACAAATATTAGTGTTTAAAAATAGTAAAACGTATCACAACAATTATATCGCAGTGAAAGTACAGTTTGTGTGTGAAAAATGCAAAAAAATTAAATTTTACTCACGATATCATTGTTGTGATATGTTTTACTGTTTTTAAACACTAATATTTGTGTTCAGTGAAGTCTCCCGAGTAAAACAGTAACGCCCATGTACAGGTTTTATGGTGTCTTGGAAAGTTACAGGGTTAATAATAGGGCTTCCGAGCCAAATTCTCTGGACTTTCTGCCTGAGTTGTCGGGCTGGTCACTCAGATTGTAATTAATAAAATGACTTAATTAAGTAAAAATATTATATAAATATATTTGTAGAATTTATATATATATTTTTTTATTATTTTTATTTATATTAGTTATATATAAATATATTATTTATAGATACATATATGTGTTTATAACATCATTCTAAATGTATTTTGAATTTAAAATATATGTATACTAATTTTAAAAATACAGAACAAATTAAAAATGGTATATCATTTTTTTTTTAAATTTCTTTTCATTATTTTTTATTTTTATATATATATAAGTACAAAAAGCTCTTGCACTCCAACAATCCATTCAATACCTGGTGCTCTGGTAGCTTGGTATATATATATATATATATATATATATATATATATAATAAACGTAATGTCCCGCACTCACTGCTCCCGGTCTTGTCTGTTGCCCAGGTGCAAACTTCGACCTCCAAATATATAAATCCTTGTTTGAAGTGCACTCAGAGGACTCAGAATTATTTCAAATCGTGCTGTTTATTCAAAGCATCAAATTTCCAGTAAATAGTGTCAACGTTTCAGTCCTCCAGGGAATTTTCTCAAGACTGTCTTAATAAATTAAAACAATAAATGCATAAAACAGCACTATGTGTTTCATCTTTTAGAGAGGAAGTCTGTCTCCAACAGACAAAACACGTAGGGATGTTTTATGCATCCTAGCTAACATTATTTATTGTTTTTCTTGTAAGTTTATAGAAATTTAAAGCAGTCATTTCCTCCTAGCATCGTTGATATAGCATGGTGCGATGGCCCTTTTAAAAGCATGAACGAGCCGTTGTTCAGCAATGCCCATTGGGTGGCCTTAAGCACATAGACCACCCGATGGGCTCCCAGACCGTGCAGATCCTGGTACAGTCGGCTGTACCAGCGGTAGTTTCGCCATTGCTTCTAGGGTTTTACTGCACACTGTGCTAGTCAATTTCTATCTGTCTGTCTGTCTGTCTGTCTATCTATCTATCTCAGAAGATGACTTCCAGCAGCTTTCCTCCACTCATAATATGGAGTCCTGGACTGTATAGTGTCTTCCCAACCTTAAAATGCATGGATGTATCCTATACCTAATAGAGGGTATGTCCTAACGAGTCTATGAATTTCATCAGTAAAATTTGCATTTCTGTAATTTGACCCTTTAATTGCCAAAAAACCTGGCAAACATCTACATGGTTGGGTATTATATAGTGATTAATGGAGCTGCAGCTACTCCTATGTAAAGACCTTTTGAGACAAATAAAATAACAATAAATATAAATATATATATATATATATATATATATATATATATATATATATATATATATAAAAATTGATTTTCTCACCCCTCCTGGGTGGAATGTTTATGCCTCATTCTCGGGTCCTCTACCAAAGGCCTGGGAGTTTGAGGGTTCTGCGCAGTATCTTAGCTGTTCCTAGAACTGCACTCTTCTGGACAGCTATCTCAGATGTCCCACCTGGAATCTGCTGAAACCACTCCCCCAACTTGGGAGTCACAGCCCCAAGTGCTCCTACTGGTGCCTTCACTTTCCACATCCTTTCTAGTTCTTTTTTCAGTCCTTGGTATTTCACCACCTTCTCATGTTCCTTCTTCCTGATATTATAGTCACTGAGTATTGCCACATCCACCACGACTGAAGTCTTCCGTTCCTTGTCTACCACCACGATGTCGGGTTGGTTGGCCAGCAGTTGCTTGACTATCTGGATCTTGATACTGTACATATATTTACATGTGGTTGGAGATTGCTCCTTAGCAAGTACTTCTGACAGGCATGTGCAGGACCTTGAATTGTATATATATATATATATATTGTGAGCGAAAATGTGGAATGGTTGTTGAAGGAATATATATCAGTCCTGCTTTGCTAAACAGCGGCAAGAGAATTTTGAGTTAAATGTCCCAGGGAGAGATGTTAAATTTGCAATATACATTGCTGATACTATGCAAAACATGGAATGGGTCCCTGTGGTGGAGCATTTGGAGAGCAGGGTGGGCCAGTGCTCCAACAGCACTAGTTGCTCTGTAACAGACCAGAACTTGGATTTAACGTAAGAGTTCTAGAGATGTTAACTAATTGACACTCACCTGTAGCTGGTGAGTTAGAAGGCAGGCTTTTAAAAGAAGAGACCAGCCTGCTGCAGAGTGAGGAAGAAAAAGCCAGCTAGGAGAGCTGAAGGAGAGAGAACAACTGTGTTTATTGGAAATCTGTTTAGTTTTTTTGAAAATTGATAAGTGGGAAAGCCACCCAATTACAGATAGTTATTAATGTCTAGTAAGAGCTCAAGTAAGAGCAAGGAATTTTGATTTGTTTATTATTATTTAAAGCACCTGTTTTCTTATCAAATAAAAAGGAAAACCAAACTGGATGTGTCCTGGACTTTGATTACCCTAGAAGGCTGTGGTTACTGTAAGATCTGTGACAAAATCCTACCTGTAAAAGAGGTGGTTTGTTACAATATATATATATATACACATACATATGGGATTTTCCTCAGGACCAACAGAGGAATGTTTTACTAGTGTTGTTGATCCTGAGGAAAGTCCCATATGTGGACTGAAACATTGATCTGTTTTTAAACATTTGGAAATAAAGTATCTTTGGATTTTATGAAGTCCGTGAGTGCAGCCTTATCTTGGAAATTGTATCTATGTGAGCCTAGGCTTCGGCACCTGGCACTGAAATAATACAGCTTGAGTGCAAGGATATCTCTGTCTCCCAATATATACATTTGTTTCATTGTTCCTCACTCACTCTAAAATGCAGGGGAGATGGAATATATACTGGGAATTTAGGAGGGATGCAGGAGATCAAAACTCAAAACCTTTGTGGACTGGCTGGCTATAAAATAATTAACTTAAAGCCAACTTTGAGCACTGTGCCTATGCTCATTGTGTTTTAATCTCCCTAACAGCCTCCATGTGACATGTCCCCATTTCTGTTACATTTACTACATCCTCTGTAAACACATAAATATCAAAAGAAAGGTAAAGCGCTGGAAGTTCTAGAACAAGGCAGTAAACTCTGGAACTGGGGACCCCTCCAAGGCCAAACAAGATGTAAACAAACAGATAGCACAAACAGGGTGTGCCAATATAATAAAAGAGACTAATAACCTTTTCTAATAATTAAAAAATACTAAAATTAAAAATGGAACAAAAAGTAGATACTATAAAACATAGAAAATACAATAAAAAAATAAGCAATAAAATAGAGTCCAGAAATTGTTCTAATGGCCTGAGTTCTTTTACAGTCTATTCCAGCATCATTGGGTGTATATGTGGATAGAAGAGAGATAGAGGAATACTAATAGTATAGTATTTAGTATACTTGGTTAGCGGCAAACAACAAAGTGCTTAAATGTCCACTCACATTTTTTGAGTGCTTACATACACGCTCTATTAATATGAGCATGTAGTGGTATTATCCTCATTATTGAGTGTAGGTGTGGGCAGAGTCATTCTTGTGGGCCCCAGTAGACCATGAAATGACAAAGTAAAATCCAATAATGCAATATTATAACTACATAAAGCGTCAACGAATATAAAATGTGCACTCACAAGTATAGAGCTTTGTATTAAAGCTCACATTTTCAGGTTTACAGTGGTATAATCTCCACCCAGGGATGTAGTTGATACACGTGTCCTCCAGCAGTGTTCACACATATAAGAAAAAGGATATGGAATATTGTGCTCTCCCTCTAATATTATATATGGAGAGAATTGATAATACACTCCCAATTTTTGGAGCAACGGATCTGCAGCGTGTGTGATGCCAGGAACATGATCTACCTACAGCTTTGTCCAATAGTGTGGTTAATACTGTTACATTTTATTACTGGATCTTGTACGTAAGCTCCAAAAAACTGTGACAGGGCATTTAAGCACTTTTTTGTTTGCCATTAATCCGGTATACTAAATACTACACTATTAATATTCTTCTCTCTTTATTAACTATTTTTCTAGTATTTTATTTTAAATATACTATAGAATCTACTTTTAGTTCCCTTTTTTATTTTAGTCATTTGTTTTATTAGTCTCTTGTTTATCTTGGTGAAACCTGTTGTTTGTACCTGTATTTAACTGCATACCAGGAGTAAGCTTCTGTCTGCTAGTAAAGAAAGAAAACTGGAGCTCATTTACACTTGTTCTAAAATGCAGGGCAGATGGAATGGAGATTGGGAATTTAGAAGGGATGCAAGGGTTCCAAACTGAGATGGCAACGAGGGTTGAAAAAACTCCTCTAGCTACTAATATTCAACTCTTCTACTTTACTATGACTCTATTCTTTTATTCTACTACTACTGTACTTTTTAATATTTGTCAAGCTATATTTTGGTTTTTATATTTGTTTATAAGCGTTTGCTTGAATGCCAAGTGATGTATGTCCCTTTAAGTATTTCTTTTTAGAATATGTTGGCTTTTTGGGTGCATTAAATTATTGTTGAAGGAACATATAGCAAAAGTGTCAAAGTCCTTCAT
The DNA here is from genome assembly GCF_036172605.1 of Pelobates fuscus. Taxonomy (NCBI): domain Eukaryota; kingdom Metazoa; phylum Chordata; class Amphibia; order Anura; family Pelobatidae; genus Pelobates; species Pelobates fuscus. The sequence continues at coordinate 325,464,792 of NC_086317.1, read as the reverse complement.
CCCAACAGATCAGATTTGCTAATGAAGACCAATTCTGGTTAGGGTTTAAAGCCATAAATGACGGTACTGTTTTTCATCTTGTGCATCCCTGACATATTTCTAACAGCCTCTAGGAAACAATGAAATGTGTGACTGCTCACATGTTAGCTCCATTTTGTATAGTGTGTGTAATTGTTCACCTTCATTTGCTTATTAGAACAGCACAACAGTGGCATGGAACGTTACAGCCACACAATTTAAATCATTTAATGTAAATGTGGACAAGTCATTATTTTGCCCAGCAGTTTCAGATGAAGAGTGCTAGAAGAATACAAAACAAATTAAAAAGTAACTAAACAAACACAGATTGCAGCATATTCAAGAGAAATGTTTCAGTAAACAACGGCAAAATGATTTACTTTTATATAAATGGGAAACCCTTTAAATTTGTCCACCCTGCATTAACTAGAAGAATGTTTACAGGGAAATACCTAGGATTACATAATATTTTAATTATAGTATTGCTTTCATAAATATAGGGGAACATCAGATGTATTAGTGCATTGACATGCACATTCTTCGAGGCAAATTCATGTTTGTAATATGATAACTGAATATTCCTCCTATAGTAATTACACTGTCATTTGTTTACACAGCATAATGTTATTGCATTCATATGCTAATTGTACTCTCATATTTGTTGAATGTTCTAGGGGAAAATATATGTCTATTTGGCTTTGCAAATGTATATGTAAGAGTCTCTGCCATAATACATGTGTGGGTTTAAATGGCACTTATAAGCTAAAATGCAATAAAGAAAATTCATTGATGTAACTTCTATATAGTGATTGCATCTCTAAAATCATGCATAGTAATGCATCATTAAAGAAGACTATTATTAATGAATACACAAGGAGTGGACTCACGGTCTTCATACTGATCAACCACAACATTAAAACCACCTTTCTAATATTGTGTCAGTCCCCCTCCTGCTGTCAAAAGAGCTTTGATGCATTGAGGCATGGACAATACAAGACCTCTGAACTTGTCCTGTGGTATCTGGCACCAAGACATTAGCAGCAGATTCTTCAAAAGTTATGAGGTGGAGCCTCCAAGGATCGGATTTGTTGTTCCAACATTTCGCACAGATGTTCAATCACATTGAGATCTGGGGAATTTGGAGGCCAAGGCAAGACCTTAAACTCTTTGTCATGTTCCTCAAACCATTCCTGAAGAATTTGTGCAGTGATGCACTGTGTGTTCTGTCACCTTTCCATCATGGTCAGCATTTTCATCAATTTGAGTTACAATAGCTCTTCTGTGTGATCAGACCAGACAGGTTACTCTTTTGCAAATCAGGAACTGACTGTTCACTTGCTGCTTAATATATCCCACCCTTTGACTGGTGCCATTGTGATGATACAATCAATGTTATTCACTTCACCTGTCAGTGGTTTTAATGTTGTGGCTGATCAGTGTATACAGTATTTATATACCTTTCTAAAATGTATAGGTCTAACTCAGTTTATATTTTAGGATGTACAAAGATTAATTAGGAAAAGCAATATATTGTTATATTTGGCAGTGAATTGCATTTGTAGACAAAGTCAAAAAAATGCTATTTTAGGGATGGCATTGCAGTTTTCTAGGCTTTAAAAATGCAATTTGATTGCAACATTTGTTTTCTGTTAAGGTTCCCTCTAAATGCGTGGTCAGAATATATAGCAAAGCCTAAGTTGGAATGCATGACAAAGTTCAAATCAATCCTTTTTTTGCTAGAAAGTAGTGGTGTTGAAAGGTGAGAATGTGTTATACAAATAAGAAAAATAAGAGGTACTGAGTCCATGAGGTGCTAGAATTAACATAGACAGAGCCAAGTGGGTCTCTCACTCTAAACACACAAAGTGGATTTACAGGCAAAGCTAATAAGAGTACTTGGTGAGGTCTCCGCAGTTACCTACTATAACAGAATAAATGAACAAAGTGGAGGATATTAAGAAGTAGGAGGAACTAACCGCTTTCTCCCTGAACACCAACTACAAATGTACTGCCAGATGACTTTCTTCGACCACATATACCTCCAAAAGTAGTAATATATCTCAGGCTGTAGCCTCGGGAACACCTCTACAACCAGCGCAAAGCACACATACCATTACCTAACAAATGTTTCCTGTTATCTACATCTTTATTCAATGTCCTGAACAACTTGGTTTATCTAAAACCAGTCTTGTCTAATCACAGTCTAATCACAGCGCACATTACTTAATTATTTAAAATACAATCCAAAACAGAAGGAATAGGTGGTGCTCAAGAGTAAAGAATCTGGTGCTGCTGGACCACCCAAGTATAATATCACCAGATACACTTAAAATGTGATACAATGTAAAAACATAAAGGTGGTAAGTGCACACAAACAGTGATGTCGCGAACATGAAATTTGCAGTTCGCGAGCAGCGAACGCGAACTTCCGCAAATGTTCACGAACGGGCGAACCCGGCGAACCGCCATAGACATCAATAGGCAGGCGAATTTTAAAACCCACAGGGACTCTTTCTGGCCACAATAGTGATGGGCCCCCACCCACCTGAGTGGTGGGTGGGGGCCCTAAACACAAATTGGGGGGGACCTAATGTCCTCCCCCCTGGCCCCAACCCCTGAGCGGCGGGTGGGGGTCCTAAATACCAATAGGGGGACCTAATGTCCTCCCCCCCGGCCCCCACCCATGTGCGGCGGGTGAGGGCCCTAAATACCAATGGGGGGACCTATTGTCCTCCCCCCCTGAGCGGCGGGTGGGGGCCCTAAATACCAATAGGGGGGGACCTATTGTCCTCCCCCCGACCCCCACCCCTGAGCGGCGGGTGGGGGCCCTAAATACCAATAGGGGGACCTATTGTCCTCCCCCTGCCCCCACCCATGAGCCGGGGGGTGGGGGCCCTAAATACCAATAGGGGGGGACCTATTGTCCTCCCTCCAGCCCCCACCCCTGAGCGGTGGGTGGGGCCCTAAATACCAATAGGGGGGGACCTAATGTCCCTCCCCCCCAGCCCCCACCCATATACTCAGGGGAGTATAGTGATTATAGCAATCCCCAGAGTATAGTTCTCCAATTCCCCAAACATGAGCCAAGACTTCATGGAGGGGTAAAGCATCTTGTTTAATGGGAGCCACAGCTGGCCTTTTATGCAAGTCCCCATACAAGGGAACACCCACGTGGACCTTGTGGGGGACAGGATGACAATTGCTACAAACCAATCAGAACAGTAATTAAATGTACGACACTCCAACAACAAACATACAATCCCTCCCCTCTGCCTGTGAGATAATTGGATCAGATGTATTAACCCAATTATCTCCAGGCAGAAAAAACACATATTTTACAAAACCCCAAAAGTACCCCAAAACACAACATATCCCCATACATCCCCTGATAGCCCTGATCTGGGTGAACAACATATCCAAAAATCACCCAGATCAGAGCAGGGGTTCAGGAAATTACTGGAAGTCTTATTTTTGATCCACCGTGCACATGGTCCCATGCCCAAAACAGTTCCAAAGAATTAGGGCTAACGGTCGGTCTCTCTGTCTGGAGTACAAAAGTACATACTTCCCATGAACAGAGTCTTTTAAAGTGCATTGGGTATATTGTAGGGCCCATAGTCCTGGGGCAATAGGCTGGCCAGCAGGTCCCTCCAAATCCCTCCAGTGCAACACATCTCTTTCGCATAGAGTTGTTCAGGTTGTTGATTGTGGCCTGTGGAATGTTGGTCCACTCCTCTTCTTTGGCTGTGTGAAGTTGCTGGATATTGGCAGGACCTGGAACACACTGTTGTATACGCCAATCCAGAGCATGCCAAACATGCTCAAAGGGTGACATATCCGGTGAGTATGCTGGCTATGCAAGAACTGGGATGTTTTCAGCTGACAGGAATTGTGTACAGATCCTTGCAACATGGGGCCTTGTATTTTCATGCTGCAACATGAGGTGATGGTCGTGGATGAATGACACAACAATGGGCCTCAGGAGCTCGTCACAGTATCTTGTTAAGATACTAAGAAATATTTGAGACTCAAAACATGAGAATCAAATCTGGTTTTAAATACAAAATAATGGAAATGCTTAAGACATATTCTTGACTTGAACCATCAGCACTGAATAAATTATAGATTAGAGAGATAATCCCTTGATACCCAACATATAATAGTATTATAAAGTCCAATAGATGTCTCCAAAATTAAAGATACTTTATTATGATTCAACTAGTAAAAGGGAGGAGGCACAATACTTGGAATTTGAAAAAAGAAATACAATATATTATATACCAGGCAAGAGAGAATCTATGAGAGGAGAGACCAACTCCACCAGACCTAGCAGTAATAAGTCCCCAAATAAATTGGAGTAGATAAGTATCCAGCCAAAATAGAGGTATACAGAGGGGTAACAGAAAATAAAAGTATAAGTACAAAGTATCCACCCTATGTCTCCTAAATAGAGCACATTCAGAGGTGTTATATACTGTCCCTCATAGATCCAAGGAGGAAACCCTCACCTTGGAATATATACTTAAATTGGCAGTTTCAAATGGAAGTAGATAAAAGTAGAAAATTGTATCCCTACAACTCCTAAAGGAAACACCTTCGAGGGTGTTCTATGCTGGCCCTATATAGGAGAGAGAGGACAGACAGAGACTGCCTAGGCTGTATCCCTTCAAAGAGACTCAATTAGTGCTGATGGAAAACAAATGAAAATCAAATCAAACACCTAGTGCTACCATAGTGACTAGTGACATACAATGTAAAGATAAAAATAAAGCTAAAACCCGACGCGCGTTTCGGTGCGTCTAATGCACCTTCGTCACAGTATCTTTGTGCATTCAAAATGCCATCAATAAAATGCACCTGTGTTCGTTGTCCATAACATACGCCTGCCCATACCATAACCCCACCGCCACCATGGGCCACTCGATCCAGTGAACAATATGTATTTTATAGAATTGGATTCATTTCAAAATCGATGTTAAGTCCCTTGACATCAGCAAAACCACTTACCCACATGATGCCATACACGCCGCCTACCATCTGCCCTGTAGAGTGAAAACCGTGATTCATTCGTGAAGAGAACACCACTCCAAAGTGCCAGGCGCCTTCGAATGTGAGCATTTGCCCACTCAAGTCGTTTATGACATCGAACTGCAGTCGGGTCGAGACCCCGATGAGGACAACGAGCATGCAGATGAGCTTCCCTGAGACGCTTTCAGACAGTTTGTGCAGAAATTCTTTGGTTATGCAAACCAATTGTTGCAGCAGCTGTCCAGGTGGCTGGTCTCAGACGATCTTGGAGGTGAAGATGTTAGATGTGGAGGTCCTCCTGGGCTGGTGTGGTTATACTTGGTCTGCGGTTGTGAGGCCGGTTGGATCTACCAAATTCTCTGAAATGCTTTTGGAGATGGCTTATGAGAAATGGACATTCAATTCACGGGCAACAGCTCTGGTGGACATTCCTGCCTATTGCACGCTTCCTCAAAATTTGCGACATCTATGGCATTGTGCTGTGTGATAAAACTGCACATTTTAGAGTGGCCTTTTATTGTGGCCAACCTAAGGCACACCTGTGCAAAAATCATGCTGTCTAATCAGCATCCTGATATGCCACACCAGTGAGGTGGATGGATTATCTTGGCAAAGGAGAAGTGTTCACTAACACAGATTTAGACATATTTGTGAACAGTATTTGAGAGAAATAGGCCTTTTGTGTACATAGAAAGTCTTGGATCATGAAAAATGGAGGCAAAAACAAAAGCGTTGCATTTATAATTTTGTTCAGTGTTTATTCACTAATTATTAACATTTGCAAGTAATCTAACAAAGACACTCCCATTCCCAAATGTGGTCCGAACCAGATACATACTATGCCATCCCCAATATCGCGAAGTGTGTCCGGTTTTCAGACCTATAATTCCGCCCTTGCTGACATGTCTATGGATTTCAGAACTTCCATCCTTGCAGCCTTCTTTCCAAATGATTATTATTATTATTATTATTATTATTTTATTATTTATATAGCGCCATCATACTTTGTAGCGCTGTACAATGATCCACCGCGTCATTTCCTGTAATGTATTCACACCAATGGACATCTTCCGAAAATGATCTGTTGCGTCACTTCCTGTAATGTATTTCCACTGGCAAAAATCTTCAGACGTGTCAGTTCCTCATGCCCACTTACAAGGAGATGTTGGCTCCCCCTCCCTCGTCTCCCAATACTGAAATTGTCAAATTCGAGCGTCCAGACAGCAGACATCATTTTTAAAGAGGACAAAAAGTCCATGGATGATATAATAAAAGAAAGGGCTAGATAGTAAAAAACGTATATTAGGATAAAAATTTAGATTATCACAACAAATATATAATAATCCTTTAAAATAACATATTAAATTAAACATTATATAGCTATAAAAATGATAATAAGAAACCCTTAAAACACTTTTACACTTAATTGATATTTATATGCAAAGTGTATAGGGTAAAAATATAAAATATAGGAGAATGAGAGGAGAGGAGGAGAAAAAAGGGAACAACATGTGTTTTATAGAATTGGATTAATTTCAAAATTGATGTTAAGTCCCTTGGTAGCTAAAGTACATAATTCAAATATCCATTTTGCCTCCTGAATACTTAATTTTTTGGCAACATCTCCTCCCCTCCAACCTTTTATATTGCACAAAATTCTAAGTGCTTAGGATCAGACATGTGTTTTTCTAAAAAGTGTTTTGATACACTATGTTTTACAAAACCTATTTTAATATTTCTGACGTGTTCACTCATCCTTATATAAACAGGTCTTGATATCTTTCCTATGTATTGCAACCCGCAAGTACATCACAATAAATAAATAACATTGTTGGAATGACACGTTATAAGGGACTTAATTCTATAGTCTAATTTTAGTAACCAAGGAATCGAAGTTTGTAAAATTTTTATTGGACATATTCATGTTTCGACACGCGTTACACATTCCACAATGGAAGAAACCTCTTAAGCCACTGTGACCAACTTGTCACAAGATGTCTAGGGATTTATATCTCTACAAAGCTCTTAGTTAAAATTTGTTTGAGGTTTTCTGCACCTCTTAAAATAAAATTTGTTTTTTGACCTTTATATTCTTGCATGTCTTCTTCTTGTTTAAGAGTATGCCAATTCTTATTAAAGGAGCACTATAGGGTTAGAAACACAAACATGTATTCCTGACCCTATAGGGTTAACACCACCATCTAGCCACCCTGGTCCCCTAATGCATCCCTAAATATAGTAAAATCTTACTTGTATTCAAGCCTGAAGCTGCAGGCTTCGTCCCTGTTTCCTTTTGACCTGCCCACTGCCTGCTGACATCAGCAGAAGTTTTAGCCTGATCCAATCACAATGCTTCCCCATAGGATTGGCTGAGATTGACAAAGAGGCAGATCAGGGGCAGAGCCAGCACAATTCAAACACAGCCCTGGCCAATCAGCATCTCCTCATAGAGATGAACTGAATCAATTAATCTCTATGAGGAAAGTTCAGTGCCTGCAAGCAGAGGGTGGAGACACTGAATGTTTGGATGCATTTTAGGCAGCCATGACCAGGAAGGATCTCTAACAGCTATCTGAGGAGTGAGCAGTGAAGTTATCACTAGGCTGTAATGTAAACACTGCATTTTCTCTGAAAAGACTGTGTTTACAGCAAAAAGCCTGAAGGTAATGATTCTACTCACCAGAACAATAAGCTATAGTTGTTCTGGTGACTATAGTGTCCCTTTAATTATTTTTTTGATAGTGCCCATATTACTAGAATAGTTAAAAGCAAAAGGAATTTGATCACTTTTTCTTTCTGTTTTGCCTTTATTTTTATATTTCAATAAAGGGGATCTATCTAAAATGTCAATATTATATTGTGGATTCTTACTGTCATATCCCTCCTGTTCAAACAGTTTTTTAAAAAAAAACAGACTGGGAAATAAAATTTACCTGGTTGGAGCAGTTCCTATCCATCCTTGGGAACTGCCCTTTTGATATATTGGACAACCAGGGGCGATCATGACAACTCTCTACTTCGATGTAGCTGTTTACATCAACTTTTTTTTTTTTTTTTAAAGTGTGAGTCATTAAAATATTATTAGAAATATAAATATTCAAATCTAAAAAAATCGATACTTTAATTGCCCACACTTTTAGTAAGATAGGTCCCCTAACTATTGAGATTAAGAAAGATAATAAAAAAATTAAGTAACTATATAATTTCCAGATAATAAAAATGTCGTCTATGTAGCTTTTATATAGGACCAAGTTTGCACCAAATTCATGCCCCTGATAAAAAAAAAAAAAAGATTCTTCCCAATATGCCATAAACAGGTTGGCACAAACTTGGTCCCTATGGTGTTACCCTTGGACTGTAGAAAAAAATCACTCTCAAACCAAAAATAATTATGATATAAAATAATCTTGATTTTTGCTACTCTTGGGTATTTTTCTCACCCTATTATTCACATAGTCATCTAAATCTCTTTGGAATTTTCTCTTTGTATTAGCAATTTGAGAATTTTTAATTTTCTCTAAATTAATTCTCACTTTTTCTAAAAGACTCTCAAAGTCTTAAGTTCCTACAAAAGGTTCCAATTTTACTTTTTCTCTTTAATCATTCTATCTGTTTCAGACAAGTTTTCATTTCTCTCATTATTATGTTAATCATTGTTATGTGGAGAGATTCCAGAGCGTAGGTCCATATTTAAAAAAAAAAAAGTATTTTTCTCTATTAAATGTGGGAAATGTTGTAAATCTTAACCCTCTTAGTGTAATTATTTGAATTGCCTGAACACATAAACCCCTAATGTTCATTTTTTTTACTGTTACCTCTTATTGTTTTTAATAATACATGCCATTGTGTAATGTCAATTTCACTGCAAACAACAACAAATATAAACGCTTGACAGTATACTGTGTATGATCGAATTACTCAATAAAACCTAAAAAAGAAATCCCCACTTACTGTTCGAATCGATCAAGAGCTGTATATCTGATTCAAAATGCTAATGTGGTTCTATAAAGGTATTTTTAAAATGAAATGCAATTAGGGGAATGTGTAAATTGATACCACACTTAAAATGTTATAATATTATAGAGTTATAATGGATGCTTCCCTTAGCATTTCCAAATATCCTATGTCATAGAAACCATTATATACATATAAAGGGATACAGAAAACATTAAACAAACGCAATGTTGTATCAAACAATCAATACAATAGTGATTAGTAGATCACTCACAAGTTTATCAGTAAAGTGAACATTGAATGAATTGAAGATGGTTTGGCCAACATCCTCTGGTGTACACTCACGTTGAAGTCTTTCCTGATGAAATTAAACCAGAAACCAGGACGTGTTCTGCAGAGTATGAGTGACGATGGAGGAGAAACAGTACTGAACATTCAGTAACATAGGTTGCATTGTTGCCAACTAATACGTCTTCGCCCCATTTTGGTTAACACCATCTTTCATGTTTTGACACTCATTAGTAGCTTTCTCAGATACTCAATGTGAGTAAACAAATAATACTACTTTTAAAAATAATTTAACAATAAGGCCAAGTAAGTACCAAGCATACTAAAACTAATTTCCCTCTTTTAAGTCAAATTGGTTTGAGATGTACACAGAGTCCATCATGTTTCATGATATCCCCACAGGATGTACATCCGATTAATCATGTGTTTTTTTTTCTTTCTTTTTCTTTTTTTTTTCAATGGTCTTTTCTGGTGTTCCCTGTCTCCTTTGACAGAAACATATAATGGACATCCTTTTGGATTCACTTTTAAAGAATTAACTTGACAACCATCTCAGCTTCTTCTAATAACCATTCTACAATAATTAAACTAAATAGAACAAAATGTGGCTAATAGAATATAATTATAATGCACACATTTTTATTTTGTTACTTTTTATTAAAGCTTGTGATGTTTGAGAGGGACATACATGTTTCCAAATTACATTTTATTGCCAATCTTTCTATATTTCGATTGATTTATCTTTTAAACGGGCACTCTAAGCATCATAACCACTACAGCCCACTGTAGAGGTTATGGTGCCAGTCATTCTCATATGCCATCTCAACAGAGGACTTCTGGCACCATAACCTTTGAGATAGGGGTTTATACACTAGTGTCTGGATGTCTGTCAGTTCAGATTTGTAAAAATCATCCAGATCTGCCTAGGAATGTTCAGACTTCAAAGTCCAGAATCCTCCAAATTAGTCAGAATCTTGTCCAGATGAAATCCAATGACTAAAATTCAGATATGAATGCTCAAAATATGGGCCAAATTGCACTAGGAGCGAACAGGCAAATATGCAAATACTGTGTGAGGGTGTAGTAATATGGTGGGGTAGCCAGCTGTTGTGATCTATTGGGATCTAAATAACTCTCATATAAATATTGCTAGGATTAAATCCTCCCTTATGCCCTTACCCATCCTGCTACAGGTGAGGGCATACTCACTAAGTGGTGAGCAGACAGCACCCGTTTAACCATTAATATCTAATGCCTTGGGTAGTGGATGGGATTTCTAATGAAGAGAAGAATGTCACTGGTCCTTATTTCATACCACTGCCCTGTTTGTCTCTAAAAGACCATGATGGACAGAAAATAAAGATCATAGCAAAAAACAGATCCATATGAGTCTATGGCAGATAGAAGTTTCCACACCAACTGAGCATTCATGACAGGAAAGGCTTTGCTAAAGGTATTCCCATGCTTTGAATTCTCAGACCACTGTCATTTGTTGGCTTAGCAGACTGTGACAAGCAAGTGTCACTGAGGGCTGATGCAAGGATTTTTGCAGCAAAAAAAGATTTTGCCACCCCGTTTGCTCCACCCATGGTGTGACATCACAATGCCCAACCCATATGATGTGACCATGTCATGACATTATGTAGAATTGTAAGGAATTGAAAGTGAATTTCATATTTAAGTAAGTATATATATATTTTTTCTAATTTGGCTATTTTGGCTTCAATTTGAAATTCACTCTAAATCCATTTTGAATTCCCAGCAATTCTCACTGCAGTGAATGACCCTGTTAAAGCATAGTTCAAATTGTATATTTCATTATAGGAACACTCCAAGCACCATAACAACAACAGTATGAAGATGGTTTAGCCAGGCTGTAAGTGATAGTCTGGGAGCATAAGCTGACACTCTCAGCCTATCAATGGCTACCAGTTGGTATTTCTGTTTTATACTTAATATAGAACACATATATTAATATACATGTATACTACTCTCCCGCAGTTTAAAGGACCACTAGAGTCATCAAGTCCACTTCATCTCAATGAAGTGATCTTTGTGCAGCGGTCCTGTAGGTTCAATTACACAAGGTTAAACATTGCTGTTTTGCATAAACAACAATGTTTACCTTAAAGGGTTTACATGCCTCTAGTAGCTGTCACACTGACAACCACTAGAGGCACCACCGCTGCAATACCATGTTTAACTATGAGAAGCATTGTATGTGCATAGGGCTTGGCACTCATGTGCATCAGGTCTCGAATGAGACAGGCTTCTGTATGAGGAACTTTGAATTAGACCAGCGTTGCCCCATTGGCCGAGAGGCAAATTATTGTTTTAAACCATTTCTATGGGGTAAGTGGGCTTAAATCTATGTAGGGACAGAGACAATAAAGTATTCAGGATACAGGTGTATATTCTTAACACAATAGTGTTCCTTTATGAGTAATTTTTACACACACACACACACCCTCCCTCCCCCCTTCGTCCCTCCCCCCTTCCTCCCCCCGCATCCACATACACACTGACCCATACATATACACGGTGACCCATGCAGACACCTAGCGATCCATAGAGACACACAGAGACCTTTACCTTTACAGACACTCACACTGGCCCATACAGACACAAACACTGGCCCAACTGGCTCATGCAGACAGACACACACACACACATTGAACCAAACAGACACATACTGAACTAAACAGACACACACTCACTGACCCCTACAGACACACACTCTGACCCATATAAATACACACACTGGCCCATACACACACACTGACCCATGTAGACAGAAACATACTGACTGAAGCAGACTGACATACATTCTCTGAAACACACACTTTGAGGCCCCATTAGCCCTCTTGCCCTTATTTCATATTGCTGTTCATGTGTTCTAGGCAACTTGACTGTGCCTGACTGCCTGGTGGACATCGCTTTCATTGTCTCAGCCTTACTTTCTGCTATCTTCCTGTTCCATGTCTCCAAGTGAAGGGGCAGAGGTGGAAGCGAGCAAATGATGTACACTTGCGTTGCCTGGAAGGGTGGCCTGGTAAACCTTGTGGGCTGAGGTGAAAGCCGAGCTTTAGTGCCCAGTGTCTGGGCTTGCGACACATATAAAAAATATTCCAGCTTGATAGAAGGGCTGTCAAAATGAGCAGTAAAGCCACTGTCAGCACCCTCATTAAGAAGCGCACTAGGTGGCCACCTAATTGGCCTGTGGGAGGCGTCATCTCTGGTCTCATAAGACTTGACAGGTAATATGTATATATTTATAACTTACAAGATCCAACACATCACTAACTCACTCACTAAGCATCATCTTTAAAGCTCTCACAATGTAATAGTTTTTTTTTTTTTTTTTTTAAGGCCTGACTTCAAAAAACCATACTCCCTCAAAAGAAAATAAGAAAAAAACCCAGGGAGGGAAGCACAAAAAAACAAGCGAGGGGAGGGGAAATATTCACCAAGGCTTGAATAATCCCCAATTTTATGGCAAGACAGGAGGCTTTATATTTACAATTTTAACACCCACTCATAAAGGCAGAAGAAGCTTGGGAGCATGGACGAAAATAAAACATGCGAAAAGTCCACAGTAAGGAGAATATCCACAAGGGAACCACTGAAATTTACACACCAGCAGAGGCATGGAGCCACCAAACCCAACAAGAAAATGTAGGTGCGAAGACCATCCGAAACAGTCGCAGAGCACAGGGTCCAAGAGAAGAAGTCAGAGAAATATTTTTACAGACAGAGAGTCGCACAAGGATGTGGCCTATCCAGAAAATAAGGGTACAGCACAAAAGAAGAATTAGACTTTGTTCTGAACGACACATAAAAAGAGACACGTTCAGGGGTGAAAGAAAAGGACTCCTCATCAAAAGCGTGAACATCTGAAATGCAACAGAAGGACGCAAGGCAGAGGAGAAAAGCAAGCTAAGCCAAAACAGAACTCCCCATTACTTAGCCAGTCTCCAGGAAACAAAGGATTACTGAGATGTTCCAGAAGGTAGAGTAGTGAGAGGCAGGAGGCCTCAAAAGGTGAACTCCCTGGAGCAGTCTGAAAGCAAAAGCCCTGAGAAGGGACATGAAATGGAAATGGCAGAACAAATGACATCAATAGCCTTTTAAGGCTTATCCTGAGAGAAGAACTCAGCTAAGAAGTTCAGGATGACCATCACAGGGACCATAAAGCGGTCTAAACATCTCTCCAAACACCAACCATGCAAGGCTCGCCAGGCGTGCGGATAGGATCATCTGGCTCTAGAAGCTCAAGAGTCCCAGACTTACTCATGAGCCACCGCTTATAATCCTGACACATCACGGGAACCCCGAAAACGATCATCCAAAATCAATGAATGCGGGTTCCCATAAGGATCTCTGAAGTAGAAACCTGGAGACAGGAAGGAAGCAAAGGGTCACCGCACAATAATTCCAGAAGCAGAGGGAACTGTGGCTGAAAGGACAGCTCTTCTGCCAACCAACCTGGGAGTAAAAACGGTCATCAAATTGGAAGATCTTCCTCAGAGACTATTGGGCCTTAATGAGGGACGTATATAGAAATGTGACCGTTCAGTTCCTTCATAAAGGCGTCCCTAAAGAGCAGCCCCTTGACATCCGGACCTAGTTCTGTAGAAGCAAAATCAGCCAGCTTGCTGTTGAACTTGTAGAGAGCCACTTTGCGGTGTTCAGAGGAAAGAGGCACATTGTCGTTTCCCAGCAGACAGCACGATGTGCCCATTTTCAGAGAGTGTGTGTCCACTGGAAGACCCACCATTGAGAGCGTCATCCGCCATCAGGAAGCTCTGAATCAGCGGGCCACTGATGTCAAGGTGCTTCTCTTGGACAGAACACAGACCCTGCTTCAGGTCCTCACACAGATCCTTTACAGATCTTGTCATAAATGTGGCAAACACTGCATTGAAGTCAGGGAAAAGGGCCACTTCCAGTAACATTGGTAGAGGGTATTCTGCCCAGAGCATTGCTCTCACCTCCTTATCTTAGTGTTGATGGAGCCAATATTATAGCAACTCCGTAATGTGTTTGGGAGTGAGACCATCTGGCAGAGCTAGAGTGCTTAAAGAAACATGGACAAAGAGTCCATGTTTCAAAGAGTCCAAGGCTGAAGGATCCGGTATCTCCACGGGATCGTCAGCAGGGGTCAATAGAGCCTTCCAGGTGTCAGTTGGGGGGGGTGCCTAGCTCCTTCTCCTTCATGTAGTGTGAATGGCAACCAAAGAACCGTTTGCCAGGTGAGGTGGTGCCCAAGCTGCTAACCTGGTATTCATCCAGGATGTTGTAGACGAGAGCCCCCCGGAGAAGGTGTCCTCATCAGGACATCCTCTGGTGTCAAAGCTGAGTCTGCCCAGTCTTGTCAGCGGATGCGCCCTGGCCTTTCCAAGGACTCTTGCATGCAGAGTCCATGCCCAGGGAGTGAATAGAGCCACCCAAGTCAGAATCCCTTGATCCAGAAGTGCGTGGTTGCACAGGAGCAGGCAGTGCATCACCATCGAGGACAGTGAGGGCTTTAGGTAAGGAATCCACAATGGCAGCATGCAGAAAGACCTGCAAAATCCCATGACAGTACAACTGTAAACCAGAGACAAGGTCACTGGTCAGTGTGTCACCTGGACTAGGCCGCTGGTGGTCATCCAGCATGCAAGAGGGCATCACCCAACAATATACGATATAGTCACATTAAGTGATCCTGCCATGTCAAGGGATACAACAATGTTCTTATACTATATGTTGAAGTGTTTCTTATTTATCAATTATACCCTATAGACCTTCCTTATGTCCTCTAATTGTATTATTGTATATGAGGACTCTTTGCAAAAGAGTTATAATCTAAGCACTTATCTGCTGTACAACTGGAATCACCGTTTAGTAGGTGAGCCATATGGAGGTCTAGACAGCTGTATATCCATCTGTTTCTTACACCTCCGTTTTAAATATGGGGCACATCTATACACAATCTCCCCTAACTTTATCTAAAGGATAACAAACCTCCTCGGGGGGTATTCTCTTTTCATATGTATACTTCATAAATGTGGGGAACGATTGTATGCCATAGATACAGTATTAACAAACTGACATATAATTGGATGTGATAAAACGTCCTATCTTTATATGACAAGGACTGCCTATACAACACGAAAAGTGCGGTACACAGCCAGGTGATCGAGTAGATTTTCCTATTACACGGTCACCTGTACATACTCTGTACCACTACCAGTGGTTTGGCATATGCTTTATGACTGTTCGCTCATTGATAGATTTCTCTACCATATTGGACAGTTTCTATGAATTACAATATTCATTCAATCTTTTTCATCCAATAGATTTCCTGTAAGGCTATGACACGCACCGGTAGGAGTGTCCAACAAATAGATAGGGGTGGTCTATGGAATTTCGATCTTTTTTTGCGGGAAACAAATGACACACCCCTAGAGTTCATTGGTTCTTATACTATTTAAATGACAACCCTGTAAGGAATGGTTTCCTTTATGCCTCAGAAGAAGGCGCTTTAGCAGCGCCAAAGCGCACGTCAGGCAGGCTTCTATTCAGACTTTTATTCACTGCACAATTAGTTTTTTCACTTTGATTATGGTGGGAGGATTGGTGTGGGTAAACTAATGAGGGTAATACCCTTGTGTATCTGAACCTCTTTTAAATTAACCGGCATCCAATCAGTCATGATACTTTAGTTTGATACAGAGTATACAGCAATTGATACATGGATACATTATATCTATTTAGATACAGAATGAATGCTTAACCACTCGTAGCAGTAGCTTTAGAGGCTAGGCAGCATCATTCTAATTGGCTATTTTTATATCATTAGCTTATTATAGCAATTATGGTGGTTTAAAGTTCTAGCAACCAGGGAGACCTATTTTTGATAATTTTGTTGTTACCTATTATATATTTTTAAAGTCATCCCAATAAAAGTAAAATTTTAGTACATACAGTTTTTATGGGGGCTTCCTTTCTGTCCTTTTTTCCCTGAGGAAACTTGCTTTTTATTTTAATACAATTTGAGGGCTACCCCCTTGGTTGTCCCTTTACACACATTCTAGCTCCTACATGGGAACTAGTTTCCTTTCCTCATCACCCAACAAGTATAAACATACACAGCAAAACCAATAGGGGAAGAGTATCAACAGGCCCAGTATTATTGAGGGAGGGTCTCCCAACCCAGTGACGTGCCCAATAGCACACAATCAAAAACCTAATAGAGGACAATCATACTGGGCCAGGCCCCAAGTGGAGGACAGGGGGGTCACCCCTGAGTAGTAGTAGGCCTGATGCCTAGTTCCCAGACACAGACATGAAATCCAAGTAATGAAAATAAAATGAAGCAAGAGAAAGAGGGGTGAGGGAGAGGGCCTGGCTATGTTGCCAGGCAGACCAGCACCGGAAGGGGGAAGCACACAGCTGCAATAAAATGGTTGCTGCAGTGCAATAGCCTACCACGGAGGGTGCGATGCAAGTGCAGTGAGCAGGGATACTGCTTGCGTGTGGCCAAATATATATAATATTTGCAGTACACTTTGTTATACATTATTGAATATGGTATAATCCAGCAATTTTTATATAATTTAGAATTTAAATACTAACAAATAATCTTGGTTGCACTGCATTATCCTAAATCAACAGGTGCCTGCTTGTATATATATTCACATTAAATGCACATACTACCTAATATAAATAAGGGTTTGGAAAGTTGCTTGTACAAGCCACACTTTAGATCTTGATTGCTCATTCAAAATGAAAGTATGACTCTGGCCTAGTATAATTAGCAATCTTAATCCCTTTACATGATCAGTGATTTTGTTCCAGAAAGCAGAATAAATACTGAATAACAAAATCCATTGAATTAATTTGGTGCCTTTGATATCAGGTGGAGAGTTTTAAAGGTACTGGAACAAGAAGGTTAGGTGTTTCATATAATCTAACCATAGATAGGTGCTGAAAGGAATTAGTCAAAGCATATTAAGGAGAAATAAACATGAAAATGAATAGCTGCATGATCTGTTCCTGGGCTTATTGGCTCTCTTCCCAGATATGGTTTACTGGATAAAAAAAAACAAAGAAAAAAAAAAACACCAAAAGTACCTGAATGTATTGTATAATATATATTATATTTTACAAATAACTAATAAAATATGTTTTCAGATAACATACGGTGCCTAAACATTTAAAAAACACATCACTGTAAAAATGCTAATTATGTAATGCAATGTGTTATCTACTTATAAGTACTAAAACGGGTCATATACATTTCCGACTAATGGGTTTTGACATAAAATGTTGACTAGGTGACTTTTTGAAGCCACTGTACAGGATACAGAACCATCACTCAGGCACTTGAGGATGGGTGCCATATGTTGTATGATAGCAGTGCTGTCAGCATACTGGTCTTGCAGCAAATCACAAGTCTTTTGACATTATTATTATTATTTTATTATTTATCTAGCGCCATCAGATTCTGTAGCGCTGTACAATGGGTGGTCTAACATACATGTAATTATAACCAGACAACTGGACGTACAGGAACAGAGAGGTGGAGGGCACTGCTTAATGAGCTTACATTCTAGAGGGACATGACCGACAGCTTATGCTTGGCCGCAGCAATGCCTCACTAACTGTTGAGATATAACAGACATGCAGCGCTTGATCTTAGCTCTTTCCAAAGACCAAGGATATAGGATAGTTACCTATTACTGGAAAGAGTGGTTGGGCTGAAAGTGACACTCCATTGCCTAAAGAAATTCAAATGTTTTTTTTTTTTTTTTAAATCAATAGTATTGGGGTAGTTGACATGCTCCAATTAAAACATGCATCCATTTATTTTTTCATTTTTTCATTGTGGTTATATCTAAAAACAGCTTGTAAAAGCTGTAGATCTATTTTGTACAGTCTTTGCCAGCCCTCAACTTCTAACCCCACCCAGATTTTCAGTGGCTGTCCGCTCAGACTTCTCAATGCAGCTTGTGTAAACTCCCCTTTCCAAGCCTGCTTGCCATCCTCCTGCCTACAGACTATGTAAAATGTAATATAAAAGTCTCCATTCGTGTATTTAGACTATATGGTTCGGGAACTGAACAGCCACTTGAACCAGAGACCACCTGGGAGCTTGTTAAGTCTAATTGCTACTTTTTAGCAATTTACACCGCAGTGTTCTAAGTGTTCGTCTGGGTTTCCACATTTCCTATGGACGACCACGAGGTGGTGGCCATCTTGTTCGCATGAACACAGGCAGCAGTGTTTGGTTGTTGAGTTCTTGGAACTATTTCCGGACACTGAAACTCCCCGACACCGCTGGACTTCCATGATCACCTGTGTTCAGTTTTATAACACTTAGGAAGACACTGTTCGGTGGAAACGTTCCCACGAGCAAGGTGAACAAGCTCCAGGGTAAGAACATTGACTATGTTCCGTAGTTTGTTCAGTGTTTAAACTACTGAACTAGACTGACCACAAGCCCTGATTCTCTGGAACTGTTTTGGGCATGGGATGCTAGAGATAATTGAGTTTTGTACAGTTCCTGACTCAATTATCTCCCAGGCATAGGGAAGGGATTATCCTGTTTTCTGTGGGAGTCTCATGGGCGTGTTTACTGTGATTCCAAATTGTATAAAAGCAGGCCATATGACCAGATTAAAATTCCAGCTTGTACTCCCAGAACTATGTGTCATCTGGTTACTGGGAGGGGAAAGGGCTGCTCTTTAATCACTGTTGCAGTGTGGAGGATTCAACGGGGAAAGTCCTTGTAAGGACTAGAGCTCCCAGGACTGAATGTTGTCCAGTGTCTGGGGGTGTCTAGAGCGAATTCCCGATCTATTGAAATCTGCACTTTTTGTAAAATTAAACAAAGAGGACACTTTTCACACCTAAAGATTTTCAGCAAGCCAAAGTTCTCTTGGGGTCTGGAGTGTCCTTTTAACATATGTCTAATGAAAGTAAAATAACAAGACAAGTCAAATAGCAAGCCAAGTTAATAAAGGGTATAGACAGGAATAAACACAGACAAAGAGTGTGCTATTGGAATTCACAATAGCTCAATGTATCTGAGCTTGTAAAGAATTTATATAGATATGACTCCTTATGGATACACCTGTGTTGGGATAGCTAAATCATTCTTATGAATGGATGAGGTATGACTGGATCCTGCATCAGAATCTATACAAAAACATACATGGACTAGAATGTGCAGGAGAGTGCCACAGGTAACCTTACACTAATGAGACAGTACAACAACAATGCTTGATTAGCACACAGGCTACCTGGAAGCCATTTAGGAAGGTGTATGTATTAGGACACACAAGACCTCTGAAATTCCATGTCCATGTAGAAAAAAAACTAAATTAAATAAATTAAAGGGATCAAGAAAATGTAGGGTTTTAAATGGACCAAAAAGCTACATAGTGACACATTTTTACTTATTTAACTAGATAGAAATACTGACAATGTTCATTGTCAATAAACAAGTAAAGTAATTTTCCTTTAACTCTCTATTGTTCCAGTGATAAAATACAGAGATATATCCATTCCACTGGAACTTATTATACTCTATACTAAACTAATTTAATTTTCTTCTGCCTATTGCTCACTTTGTCTACCTACTTTCCACTTTGAGAGATTTGCTGTTTTTTTTAATGTAACTACAAGAAGCTCGGCTACCTAATGCTTTACATACAGAGTTAAGCACTTAATCATTTCTGTATGCATTTACATTGTAAAATGCGGAATATATTCCATGGACATGTTTAAGCAGGGTATTGTTTCATGTAAAGCCATGTGGTTTACTTTAGTTAAAGCTATTAGAATTTGTTAATCTTGTATTCTCCTGGTTTTTACTGTAATAATTTAGGTGTTTGCTCTAATGAGCACTTTAACTGTGCCCCAATAGTGAATTAATGTAATCTTGCTGGAGGTTTGGTGGCACATGGACACATCTAGAGATCTCTGGAGATCAATTCTTTATACTTAATATAGAATTCCAAATCATGCAGGATTAATTAGGACAACACTTTCTATCCAGAATAATTTCATTATTTTGTTGAATTGTGAAATTGTTAAACTTAACTAACCTTAGTTTAGCTATACATGAAGGACACAGTTAATTGTCATTTTAAAAAATATATTAACGTTGTCAAGTTGTTGTTTCAAAGATCTCAGATTGTTTTTCTTCTTTTTGAAAATCGTTTCAGTTTAATCAAAAACTGCAAATTTGCAATGTTCCACCAGATGTCACTGTAATTCCTCGATACTTTTTTTGTAACTTGGATTAAGAACACAAAATAATGAAATTCCGTTTTGAAAAATTGCTTTAAAGTTTTAGAATACAATGTATATATACTTCTCCTACGATAAATAAAAACAGAAAGAACAGAAAAATTAAAACATAATTAAAATAAGAATTAAATACATGTATATGCTATGTACACTCAAGCACACATTTTCACTAAACAATAAATGTAAGCAAATTAAGGCCTTTTGGATGATCTTTTCAAATTATTTTATATTTTTGGATACACATCAAATTATGTTATATTTTTGGGATACACTTTTAAAATATAATAATGTATGTTATATAAAATATATCAATCTATCAAATGTATCAATATATAAAAAAATTCAAAATACAAAAATATTTTATAAAACATTACATTATTTTTAAAGTGTGTTCAAAAATATAAAATCAGATCTCAATTGTAAAATTGCAGCTAAACTAAGCTCTGACTATAGCTAAGGTAGTGAATCAGCTATTTTAGCTTAAATTTTGCCATTAAGATTTAGCTCACTAAAATTTGCTGTTTAGTGGATAATATAGAAAATGGTATTATATTCACATTCCTTTGTACATGAAAGAAAAAGTGCAGTGAGATTATGAAAGAGGCAGCCTTTTGTGTAGTTTTAGATACCGCATACAGTAATATTGATTGTTTAGAGTCAGAATTTAGTTGTTTTCCCAATGCTATGAGTAAAATAGATAATGTTGTATAAACAATATAGACAATGTGCAAAATGTACAAATAACAATAATAAAAAAAGGTGAGTAACAGCGGCAATAATAAAAACAAAATAAATAAGACTGGGAGAAAGAAACATCATAATAAAATAATAAAACACAATATTTTTAATATAACATTTTGATCAATACAGATTATATTGCAAAATACAAAGAATTGTTGTGAATTTACATATCTGATTTAAAGTTCAAAAAGCATAACCAGGAATCTGCTCTATATGCAAGACTGATAAGCATCTCCATTTTGTTTTATACATTTTCAATACAATGTTTTACTCTTACTCTTGCTAGATAACCAGCGAGTTTTATTATGTAACATTAGTTAGTGGACTTGTGTATTATATTTTTTTTGTGTAAATAAACTTGTTAAACTGAAATATATATGGTTATAATAATATAATTGATATCAGTACAATATTAGTTTTGTACCTTTTATATTTATATCAGGGCTCTACAGTTCAGAGCTATAGCTATTGCAATGCTTATCTATGTTAAGATATTTAAAGTTATTAAAGGGGCACTCATGGCAGTAATAGACCCTTACTTTTGTAATGCATTGTATAGCTAATTAATTAAACCGCACAATCTGCCAATCGAAAAAAATAAACAGCAGACAATATATCCATGTAAGGTTGAACTAAATGGACTCAAGTTAAAGGTGAAACTCAAATCCTTTTTTTCAACCTAGAAAACTATGCAGCTATTTAACCCACTTTTACAGTTCTTTCTTTTTGTTTAAATCCCAATATTACATTATTGAGTTTTGCCCACGTGATTAAGTAGCTTCTCAGTAGCCCTCATCAATCTGTTTGTAGAGTTTGATCTTTTGGACATGTTTAACCAAGTGTAGATTGAGTTTGTGTTCTTTAATCTGAGAGATTATGCTTTAAATATGTAAAAACTGTCTGGTTATTTTCAGAAAATGTTGGAGAGGGAAGTCCAACAGAAAACAACCTCAATTTGCATAGTTTCACTTTGTCATCTTTGTTGTGCTTCCCTACCTCGTGTTAATTTGTTATTGGACCCTGAAGATGATGGAGCAAGAGACAGAACAAGAGCCATGAATTCGGTATAAAGATACAGTAACTTATGACACAGTGAGGAAGGATTTGAAAATGGAAGAGGTGGGTGAGAGTAGGCAGGAATAAGATCCTTAATTAGTGATGTCCCGAACAGTCCGCCCCCTCTTCGTCATCATTGAGTAAACTTTGACCCTGTACCTCACAGTCAGCAGACACATTCCAGCCAATCAGCAGCAGACCCTCCCTCCCAGACCCTCCCACCTCCATGACGAATATGGGGCGGACCGAACATCGCGCGTGTTCACGACCGCGAACACGCTATGTTCGCCGGCGAACGGTTCCCGGCGAACTGTTCGGGACATCACTATCCTTAATGTATTAGTATTAGTTTATTTGTTTGTTTATTTAATTTTTTTTGAAAATTGAGCATGCAAACATAGCTAATTCTTTAGGTACAAAGTTATACACTGCATACAAGTGTAAAGTCTCTTTAGTCACTGAATTATCTTATGGATTCATTTACATTGGTTATGTACACGGACTATTCTTCAACTGAAATGTATGTAATGTTCTTAATAACACAATGAGACTTACTAAGAAATCGGGAGTGGCTCACTTCAACCAGCACACTATGGGCTCATTGATAATGTCTGTGGTCTAAAAGAAATCGTATGAAAATATTTCCCTTTGTGCTATTTTTCTGAAATGCCTACATGTTCTGTTTGCTGAGCTCTTGTATTGTAGGTATACAGGGAGTGCAGAATTATTAGGCAAGTAGTATTTTTGAGGATTAATTTTATTATTGAACAACAACCATGTTCTCAATGAACCCAAAAAACTCATTAATATCAAAGCAGAATATCTTTGGAAGTAGTTTTTAGTTTTAGCTATTTTAGGGGGATATCTGTGTGTGCAGGTGACTATTACTGTGCTTAATTATTAGGCAACTTAACAAAAAACAAATATATACCCATTTCAATTATTTATTTTTACCAGTGAAACCAATATAACATCTCAACATTCACAAATATACATTTCTGACATTCAAAAACAAAACAAAAACAAATCAGTGACCAATTTAGCCACCTTTCTTTGCAAGGACACTCAAAAGCCTGCCATCCATGGATTCTGTCAGTGTTTTGATCTGTTCACCATCAACATTGCGTGCAGAAGCAACCACAGCCTCCCAGACACTGTTCAGAGAGGTGTACTGTTTTCCCTCCTTGTAAATCTCACATTTGATGATGGACCACAGGTTCTCAATGGGGTTCAGATCAGGTGAACAAGGAGGCCATGTCATTAGATTTTCTTCTTTTATACCCTTTCTTGCCAGCCACGCTGTGGAGTACTTGGATGCGTGTGATGGAGCATTGTCCTGCATGAAAATCATGTTTTTCTTGAAGGATGCAGACTCCTTCCTGTACCACTGCTTGAAGAAGGTGTCTTCCAGAAACTGTCAGTAGGACTGGGAGTTGAGCTTGACTCCATCCTCAACCCGAAAAGGCCCCACAAGCTCATCTTTGATGATACCAGCCCAAACCAGTACTCCACCTCCACCTTGCTGGCGTCTGAGTCGGACTGGAGCTCTCTACCCTTTACCAATCCAGCCACGGGCCCATCCATCTGGCCCATCAAGACTCACTCTCATTTCATCAGTCCATAAAACCTTAGAAAAATCAGTCTTGAGATATTTCTTGGCCCAGTCTTGACGTTTCAGCTTGTGTGTCTTGTTCAGTGGTGGTCGTCTTTCAGCCTTTCTTACCTTGGCCATGTCTCTGAGTATTGCACACCTTGTGCTTTTGGGCACTCCAGTGATGTTGCAGCTCTGAAATATGGCCAAACTGGTGGCAAGTGGCATCTTGGCAGCTGCACGCTTGACTTTTCTCAGTTCATGGGCAGTTATTTTGCGCCTTGGTTTTTCCACACGCTTCTTGCTACCCTTTTGACTATTTTGAATGAAACGCTAGATTGTTCGATGATCACGCTTCAGAAGCTTTGCAATTTTAAGAGTGCTGCATCCCTCTGCAAGATATCTCACTATTTTTGACTTTTCTGAGCCTGTCAAGTCCTTCTTTTGACCTATTTTGCCAAAGGAAAGGAAGTTGCCTAATAATTATGCACACCTGATATAGGGTGTTGATGTCATTAGACCACACCCCTTCTCATTACAGAGATGCACATCACCTAATATGCTTAATTGGTAGTAGGCTTTCGAGCCTATACAGCTTGGAGTAAGACAACATGCATAAAGAGGATGATGTGGTCAAAATACTCATTTGCCTAATAATTCTGCACTCCCTGTATGGCCTTTGTATTTTGAAAATAACTATATTTCAAATTGATTTCTTTGTTTTATCTACAATAAAATAATTCCCAAGTTTTAATCTTATGAGCACCCTGCACCAATAATCGTATTTATCAGATTGTGGCTGTTGGATTTGACATACATTGTGTGGACTTATGGATATACAAGTAGAAGCCAAGCAAAGGCTTCTCTGTATGTTTGGGCATTTCATTGTTCCTTCTGATTGAGGAGATATTTATTTAAAAAAAAAATCCGCACAATGCCTGAAGTGTGGGAATATTTTTGCAAATTCTTTTCATGATCTTTTTTGTGTTGTTGTTTATCGATTTGTTTAATTAACATTAGTTGCAACATTCTCTTAGTGGATTTTTTTTACTTTTAATATGAAGATATGGGTGGCCCCAGGTATTATTTATGGAATATGTGACATAGGGCTTAAGCATTTGTGGCAACCCAAAGGATGATGATGATTATTATTTTCTTTTTGAAAGCTGCCGTGATACTAAGTTATTTAAAATGCAGGGACATTTTGACACTTAATATTTTACAGTTGACATTTTGATGGTTGCATTTTGAAAGGATATATTTTTTTAAGTTGTTGGATTTAAAAAGGGGCATACAACCCAAAATGCATTAACAAACCACAAGAATGGGAAACTGTATTTAATTAGCACATTAGGGAAATCACTACAATATAAAGACTTTGTGACTACTTGTATTATCTCATCCTATCCATGCCAAATTCCCAGCTCTGTACTAGTGCATCTTATCAGCAATGTTCAAATGGCTACTAAAATCAATGTGTTCAACCTGCGGATAGAGGGGGCCATTACGTTGAAGTCCTTATTAGCACATTAACCTCTGCAAACAGAGCCTGAGCACTAACAACATCTGACACCAAAATATAGCTTAAGCACCCAAATCACCTGACACCCAGATCCAACCTGAGTAGTGTACCATAATCGACTGACACCCATTTGATTAACTGTAAGAGCAAGCCTATGTAAATGCATTACATTAGATAAATTCAGGAAGTGATCTAACACTTCTATTTAAAATATACAGAACTTCAAAATCTAAAATGTCCCATAATTTCCCTCAAAATTAATCATGCTCATGATATGAAGTCCGTGCTCTATCTGTAATACTTTCCATAATTATACTCCGTAATCCTGATATGTAAAGCTTTGCTAATCCTATAAGGTTTGAAACACGTGAGCCTTTGGCTTATGTTTTATTTTAATAGCTTGCATTAAAAGACCGCAAATCCTTCTCTGTGAGTACTAACAGCCTATAAAAAGAATATGAACAATTTCATTACAATTGCATATACAATTACTACAATTTTACAATTTTGTCACCTAATGAGAACAGATTAAACTGTCTCACTTGTATGTTGATTGCTCATCCATTAGTAACATTAAGGTCATAATCAAAAGACAAGCTTAAGTCTCCATAGAACTTATTAATAAACTATATGGATTAAGATCCTTCATGGGGACTACAGAGGACTTGATGGAATTCTGTACTTAAATCCTGTGGGCCTGTTCTTACTGAATGTCCCTTCATTTTATGGAAGACGTGACTAGTCGAGATAATTGAGTGTCATGTATTAGAGACAGCATTTAACATTGTTATGCATCAGTGAGTTAAATGCAGGGGAATGTGTGCAGGGCGTCTAGTTAAAGCTGTGCTTTCAAATGGCTTGTCTTTCAATTTATCAAATTTACAATGAATTTTCATATCATGAAATATATATTTATAAAAAACAGGCAAGTATTGAAAATTATTTCATGATCTCAAAATTCATCATAAAATATATACCCATAATAGACCCATAAATTAATTTAACGGCATTAATAATATACATTAATACACCAATAACGCTAATATTACCAATTTATCCACTTTCTTTTATTAAATTTCCCTGTGAAGGTTAGATTTTCAGCAGTTTTATTGATGCATTTATTAACAAACTTTGTAAACCTAGCCCAAATGTATTTATTTTTATTCTTAGCCATTTTTGAAAATTGGTATGGAAAAAAAGGTGCACTTTTTATGTATAAATATTTTTTTGTGAAAGCGAATTTTTATATATGATTTCTTAAAAAACAATGTTCAGTGCACGTGTCGATTGCATGAAGTTCTTATGTACACTTTAACTTTATTTTACCAATAGAACACAAACAATAAAATAATGTTAATACTAGCACATATATAACGACAAGATAAAAATAATACTATAATCTGTAAATGTATATATTTCTTTTAATGTTTCACTCAGATATTGATGATAAAGACATATAAGCTAGCTTGTTTCAGGGTATTGAAATTAAAATAGAAAGCAATAGCTGTATTACAAAGGAATTTACTAGAAAGAAAAATGTCAGTTTGCATCAGGATTATGCTGAAGCATTTTAAATGTTTCATCATAAGTGTGCACAGCACATTTCATTGGGGAGTACTCCCAATCAATTTTATTTTTTTTTACAAAAGGGAAAATAGCTATTGATGACTAGATTATTTTAATGAAATAACGAAAAAGTTATTTTCGTATGATGAACAGCTATTTTTTTACATACAAATTTAAAAGCTAAAAATGTTTTTGCTTAACATTTGTTATGCTCTTTATCTTTGTAGTTATCAAGTAAAATATTCAAAGGTGCAGGCATAAATCTACATTACTTTCCTGATCCTTCTAGTATATGGAAATCTAATCTTTACATGTGTAGGCTTTGCCAAATGTCCATCGTTTTTCTGACTTTGTCATATTAGGATATGTGTCAAACTGAGATAAAAGAAGAGAAACACACATTTTCTTTAGAATATCCATGCCCCCACAGCTTCATCCCTTACCATAATGTAAGTCTCGAATGGCTTGATAACTGGTGTGTAGTACTGATGGTATTAATAGAGTTACAACTAAAAAAGCAAAATATAATAGTCAGATTCAGGAACAGAACACATGTTGCCACTATGGGAACTACTTGCTTTAACAAAGAGACTGTGGGATAGGTTTAATTTAGGAAATTATGTTGTGTCAATAGTGACCTTATGCCATCAACATGGCACCACTATACGTTTAATCTATTTGAAGTTGATGCTATGCAGAGGCGTACCTATGGTCTCTAGCGCCCTTGGCGAGAAGCTGTATCGCTCCCCTCCCCCCATGAAAAAGTTAACTTTTTTATTTTTTTGGGATCAATTTCAATAATTTTTTTATTGTCTGCATTTCAATAGTGAGCATGGTACTTGTGTTTGAGCATAGTATCCAAATGAGATTTAGGCTAAACATGCTGTAACAAATGCTGCATTCAAAAGAAAATAAAACCTGTTCCTGAGGTTCCTTAGGAACAGAGTCCTGCCAATCACCCAAAGTCCTTCACACTATATAAAATCAGTGCAAGGAGAACTCATGTGCTAGTGCACATGAAATAGCAAAGCTCCATACAAAATGCTTTCCCAATAATGTCAATGATAATCTGTGTTATCAGCCTCAAATCGTAACTCTATATTTACACACACATATTTATACTTGTGTGATGATGGTGATGTGTCAGAGGAATTTTTGCCAATATCAGGGCCGCCACCAGAAATTTTGGAGCCCCTAACTCAGCTCAGGGTCTGGGTCCCCTGGGGCCCGCCTCCAATCCCGCCCACAGGGTCCGCCTCCAAATCCCGCCCACAGGAATACACACAGACACAAAAACACACACTGATACAAAAGGACACAGTCACACACACACAAAAATACATACTAACAGACACACATGTTGAAACAGAAATACACACATATAGGCATTCGTACTGACACACACATACTGAGAGATACACACATATACAGACACACAGGCATACATAGTGACAGATAGACACATACTAACATACATACAGACACACATGCATGAGGACTTACACATACATACACCGACATTACATACATACACACAGACATACATTAATTCATACTGACATACATACATGCATACATACATAAAAGACATACTGACATACATACACACACAGACATACTGACATACATACAGACATACTAACATACACACATATATACTGACATACGTACAGACATTCTGACATACACACAGACATACTGACATACGTACAGGCATACTGACATACACAGACATTCTTACATACATACTGACATACACACAGACATACTGACATACACACAGACATACTGACATACGTACAGACATACTGACATACACACAGACATTCTGACATACACACAGACATACTGACATACCTACAGACATTCTGACATACGTACAGACATACTGACATACACAGACATTCTTACATACATACTGACATACACACAGACATACTGACATACATACAGACATTCTGCCATACACACAGACATACTGACATACACACAGACATACTGACATACATACAGACATACTGACATACATACAGACATACTGACATACATACATACAGACATTCTGACATACAAACAGACATACTGACATACATACTGACATACACACAGACATTCTGACATACATACAGACATACTGACATACTGACATACATACTGACATACACATACATTCTTACATACATACTGACATACACACAGACATACACACAGACATTCTGACATACACACAGACATACTGACATACGTACAGACACTCTGACATACGTACAGATATTCTGACATACGTACAGACATACTGACATACACAGACATTCTTACATACATACTGACATACACACAGACATACTGACATACATACTGACATACACACAGACATTCTGACATACATACAGACATACTGACATACGTACAGACATACTGACATACACAGACATTCTTACATACATACTGACATACACACAGACATACTGACATACACACAGACATTCTGACATACACACAGACATACTGACATACGTACAGACATTCTGACATACGTACAGACATACTGACATACACAGACATTCTTACATACATACTGACATACACCCAGACATACTGACATACATACAGACATTCTGACATACACAGACATACTGACATACACACAGACATACTGACATTCACACAGACATACTGACATACATACAGACATTCTGACATACACACAGACATACTGACATTCATACAGATATTCTGACTTACATACAGACATACTGACATACACACAGACATACTGACATACATACAGACATACTGACATACATAATACAGACATTCTGACATACACACAGACATACTGACATACATACTGACATACACACAGACATTCTGCCATACACACAGACATACTGACATACACAGGCATTCTTACATACATACTAACATACACACAGACATACTGACATACACACAGACATACTGACATACGTACAGACATACTGACATACACACAGACATTCTGACATATGTACAGACATACTGACATACGTACAGGCATAATGACATACACAGACATTCTTACATACATACTGACATATACACAGACATACTGACATACACACAGACATACTGACATACATACATACATACTGACATACACACAGACATACTGACATACATACAGACATACTGACATACATAATACAGACATACTGACATACACACAGACATTCTGACATACACACAGACATACTGACATACACACAGACATATTGACATACACACAGACATACTGACATACGTACAGACATACTGACATACACACAGACATACGGACATACACAGACATTCTTAAATACATACTGACATACACACAGACATACTGACATACATACAGACATTCTGCCATACACACAACAGACATACTGACATACACACAGACATACTGACATACATACAGACATACTGACATACATACAGACATACTGACATACATACATACAGACATTCTGACATAAACACAGACATACTGACATACATACTGACATACACACAGACATTCTGGCATACATACAGACATACTGACATACGTACAGACATACTGACATACACAGACATTCTTACATACATACTGACATACACACAGACATACTGACATACATACTGACATACACACAGACATTCTGACATACATACATACATACTGACATACGTACAGACATACTGACATACACAGACATTCTTACATACATACTGACATACACACAGACATACTGACATACACACAGACATTCTGACATACACACAGACATACTGACATGCGTACAGACATTCTGACATACGTACAGACATACTGACATACACAGACATTCTTACATACATACTGACATACACCCAGACATACTGACATACATACAGACATTCTGACATACACAGACATACTGACATACACACAGACATACTGACATTCACACAGGCATACTGACATACATACAGACATTCTGACATACACACAGACATACTGACATTCATACAGATATTCTGACATACATACAGACATACTGACATACACACAGACATACTGACATACATACAGACATACTGACATACATAATACAGACATTCTGACATACACACAGACATACTGACATACATACTGACATACACACAGACATTCTGCCATACACACAGACATACTGACATACACAGGCATTCTTACATACATACTAACATACACACAGACATACTGACATACACACAGACATACTGACATACGTACAGACATACTGACATACACACAGACATTCTGACATATGTACAGACATACTGACATACGTACAGGCATAATGACATACACAGACATTCTTACATACATACTGACATATACACAGACATACTGACATACACACAGACATACTGACATACGTACAGACATACTGACATACACACAGACATTCTGACATACACACAGACATACTGACATACACACAGACATATTGACATACACACAGACATACTGACATACGTACAGACATTCTGACATACGTACAGACATACGGACATACACAGACATTCTTAAATACATACTGACATACACACAGACATACTGACATACATACAGACATTCTGCCATACACACAACAGACATACTGACATACACACAGACATACTGACATACATACAGACATACTGACATACATACAGACATACTGACATACATACATACAGACATTCTGACATAAACACAGACATACTGACATACATACTGACATACACACAGACATTCTGACATACATACAGACATACTGACATACGTACAGACATACTGACATACACAGACATTCTTACATACATACTGACATACACACAGACATACTGACATACACACAGACATTCTGACATACACACAGACATACTGACATACGTACAGACATTCTGACATACGTACAGACATACTGACATACACAGACATTCTTACATACATACTGACATACACACAGACATACTGACATACATACAGACATTCTGACATACACACAGACATACTGACATACATACAGATATTCTGACATACATACAGACATACTGACATACACACAGACATACTGACATACATACAGACATACTGACATACATAATACAGACATTCTGACATACACACAGACATACTGACATACATACTGACATACACACAGACATTCTGCCATACACACAGACATTCTGACATATGTACAGACATACTGACATACGTACAGACATACTGACATACACAGGCATTCTTGCATACATACTGACATACACACAGACATACTGACATACACACAGACATACTGACATACACACAGACATACTGACATACATACAGACATTCTGCCATACACACAGACATACTGACATACACACAGACATACTGACATACATACAGACATACTGACATACATACATACATACAGACATTCTGACATACACACAGACATACTGACATACATACTGATATACACACAGACATTCTGACATACATACAGACATACTGACATACGTACAGACATACTGACATACACAGACATTCTTACATACATACTGACATACACACAGACATACTGACATACACACAGACATTCTGACATACGTACAGACATTCTGACATACGTACAGACATACTGACATACACAGACATTCTTACATACATACTGACATACACCCAGACATACTGACATACATACAGACATTCTGACATACACAGACATACTGACATACACACAGACATACTGACATACATACAGACATTCTGACATACACACAGACATACTGACATACATACAGATATTCTGACATACATACAGACATACTGACATACACACAGACATACTGACATACATACAGACATACTGACATACATAATACAGACATTCTGACATACACACAGACATACTGACATACATACTGACATACACACAGACATTCTGCCATACACACAGACATTCTGACATATGTACAGACATACTGACATACGTACAGACATATTGACATACACAGGCATTCTTACATACATACTGACATACACACAGACATACTGACATACACACAGACATACTTACATACACACAGACATACTGACATACGTACAGACATACTGACATACACAGACATTCTTACATACATACTGACATACACACAGACATACTGACATACACACAGACATTCTGACATACACACAGACATACTGACATACGTACAGACATTCTGACATACGTACAGACATACTGACATACACAGAAATTCTTACATACATACTGACATACACCCAGACATACTGACATACATACAGACATTCTGACATACACAGACATACTGACATACACACAGACATACTGACATACACACAGACATACTGACATACATACAGACATTCTGACATACACACAGACATACTGACATACACACAGACATACTGACATACATACAGACATACTGACATACATAATACAGACATTCTGACATACACACAGACATACTGACATACACACAGACATACTGACATACATACAGATATTCTGACATACATACAGACATACTGACATACACACAGACATACTGACATACATACAGACATACTGACATACATAATACAGACATTCATACATACACACAGACATACTGACATACACAGAGACATACTGACATACACACAGACATACTGACATACATACATACATACTGACATACACACAGACATACTGATATACATACAGACATACTGACATACATAATACAGACATTCTGACATACACACAGACATACTGACATACACACAGACATACTGACATACATACAGACATTCTGACATACACACAGACATACTGACATACATACAGATATTCTGACATACACACAGACATACTGACATACACACAGACATACTGACATACATACAGACATTCTGACATACACACAGACATACATACAGATATTCTGACATACATACAGACATACTGACATACACACAGACATACTGACATACATACAGACATACTGACATACTTAATACAGACATTCTGACATACACACAGACATACTGACATACACACAGACATTCTGCCATACACACAGACATTCTGACATATGTACAGACATACTGACATACGTACAGACATACTGACATACACAGGCATTCTTACATACATACTGACATACACACAGACATACTGACATACACACAGACATACTGACATACACACAGACATACTGACATACGTACAGACATACTGACATACACACAGACATACTGACATACATACAGACATTCTGACATACACACAGACATACTGACATACATACGGATATTCTGACAGACATACAGACATACTGACATACACACAGACATTCTGACATACACACAGGCATACTGACATACATACTGACATACATGCAGACATTCTGACATACACACAGACATTCTGACATACACACAGACATTCTAACATACATACAGACATTCTAACATACACACAGACATTCAGCCATACATACAGACATACTGACATACTGACATACATACAGACATACATACATTCTGACATACACACAGACATACATACACAAATACAGCTAATTTTTCTTACCTTTTTTGCAGGTGGAAGGCTGTGGCTGATGGGAGTCGGCGTGGCTCCTGCGGGCTGCAGCCTGTCTTTCTTGCCTCCCACGCGGCGCTGAGGGGAGGGAGCTTGGAGGAAGTGACAGCCACTTCCTCCTAGCAGTACTTTGCGGTTGGGATTTTTTTTAAAGGGGCCCGTTCGCGCTATATCACGGCCGCAGCGCTGACCGGGCCCCTGGAGATACAGGGCCCATCGGGTGGCCCTAAGTGAGTGGGCCACCCGATGGGCCCCATCAGCATGCGCTACACGTGGGGCCCGGGCGGCCGGGCCCCCCAGGGCCGCCGGGCCCGTGACAACCGTTATGGTTGTCACCCCCTGATGGCGGCCCTGGCCAATATATTGCATCACACCTTGTCAGTGACAGAATGCGGATAAAAACGAGCAGTGGAATTAATTGTATAACAGACCAATAGCTTTGCGATATGGTAAGTCTTGGTGGTGTGTTCCTGTTATGCAGTGCTTTTTACCCAGCAAAAGTGGTGCAAGGAAGGATAACCACTGAACTGGCATCAGGGTCATTGGTGCTCAAGGTTCATTTGCATGTGTAGAGCAAAGGCTAACCTGTCTGGCCCGATCACATAGAACATCTACTGTAGCTCAAACTGCTGAAAAAGGGAATGCTGGACATGATAGAAATGTGTTGGAACACACAGTGAAGTGAAGTTTGCTGCATATAGGTCTGCATTGTGCAGACTAGTCAGAGTGCCTGAGGAACCCTATGCATGAGGAACCCTATGCACCGCCAAAGTGGCTTCAATGAGGGCATGAGCATCAGAACTGGACCATGGTGCAATGGAAGAATGTTGCCTAGTCTGATGAATCAAGTTTTCTTTTAGATCAGGTGGATGGCCAATTGTGCATTATATACCTGGGTAAGAAATGACAGCAGGATACACTATGGGAAGAAGGCAGGCCAACAGAGGGACTATTATGCCCTGGGCAATGTTCTGCTGTGAAATCTTGGGCCCTGGCATTCATTTGAATGTTACTTTGACACGCATCAGCCACCTAGAGATTGTTGCAAACCACTTGCACCCCTTTGTGGCGATGTTGTTTCTTAATGTCATTGCCTCTTTTAGGAGGATAATGCACCCTGCCACACTGCAAAAATTCTTCAAGGATCTTTTGAGGAATATGACAAAGCATTGAAGGTGTTGCCTTACACTACAGATTCCCTAGAATCCAATTGAGGATCTGCAGGATGTGCTGGAAGAACAAATATGATTCATGAAATTCCCACCTCACAACTTGCAGGACTTAGAGCATCTAATGTGCTGGTGCCATATACTACAGGAAACGTTCGGGGATCTTGTGAAGTCCATTCCTCCATCAGAGCTGTTTTGGCAGCACAATGGGAATCTACATGATTTTAGGTTGGTGGTTCTTGATGTTGTGGATGATCAGTATAAAATGGGAGTCTACTGAAGATCTCACAATGCCAAGCAATTTTCTTTATATGATATTGTGAATGTGCAATTAGTGAGCTCCCACTAATGGGACATAGTAAGATGTGTCATGACATCTTTTGATTATATTGGAATTAAAATACAGTGTTTACAGGTTTTCTACAAAGATAGAATGAAATGCTACTTTACAAGGTGTGCTTGAAAAAGGTTGAATAATTTTTTCCACTTTTTAACAAGTGAATAACATTTTTTATTTCCCCTTTCAGTTTCCCACAATTCTCAGTTTAATCATATAGTCTTTGTATGCACGGGTTCTAATCACTAGTGAAAAAACTGTATTTGGTAGACGTGTGCATGGTGAAATATTGTGGTCCTTTGAAGCAAAAGTTTCCAAATGGAAAATGTTATTAGGTACTTCCATCATGTGGCAAAATCATGGGTTACCTTAAGACCCTAATTCCAAAAGGACCAAGGAATACCTAGTCCCATGTCCATACTAGCAATAGAACCAGAAAATGTCCATGTTTCCTGGTAATAATCCCTACCCACCCTTTCAAAAGTGGCCGGGGAATATTCATCTTGTCTCTTTCTTTAACAATAACACTCTCAACTGAGCAAGGTATCCAAAGGTTACCTACCACAATAGTAATCTGTCTCCTATCCAATTTCTGCTTGTCCTAATCCCTTCTGTTAAAGTATAGTTAACCCTTTATAATCTCTCTTTCTGTTATATATTTAGGTAAGAAGCCTCATCTAAAAGAAAGTGTTTTTTCTTCTCTAACAAAGTCTTATTTGAAGATTTCATCTTCAGCTGATATAAAATGCCATAAAAAATAAAAATAAAAAATACTATTTTCAATTTAAAAAATGACTTATTTGCACACAACAAAAGACACTAAGAAAAAGAAAAGAAAATACTCTCAGGCCAATAGCTGAAGGGTTTCACAGTGATCACTTACATAGCTAGTAGAAGCTTATACTGTATATGCCACTTGTTTAGCAACATTCTGCACTATTCTTGGTTTTATATGAAATACAACCTCTCCAAGAACAGCTCTGGGTGTTCTTTAGGCAGACTTGCCTAGAACTGAATTGGTGAATTGTTCTTGGTTGGTTGATAGCTCATTTGTTAAATGCGCTGTCAAGTTTTGGGGATTCCTGTAGTTATTGTTGTTTGTTTTTTTAAAATTGTTCAGTGTATTTTTCTGTTTTATATGTTAATGGATTTTTTTTTTTATAGGCACGTGTTCTTTCAGTGCTGAGAGCAGTGCTTTCACTTGTTTTGCTTAATACTCAGTTAGCAAGGTCTTGGTTTTTTTATGCCTTTGATGTTGGTTCTACCGATTGCTTTTTAACACTTGAAACATCTTCATTGGCAGAGTAGGCAGTAATCTTGTTTTTTCAATATGTCATGTGTCCATATGTCATTTATATTCTTTTAGTTGTTGCATTGTGATACATCTTCAATAAAGAGAACCTTACCTCTCTGCCCTATAATGTTTTCAAACCATATAGTCTGTCAAGTTTGTAAACTTTCCATGTTATAGTGTAGTATGCACTAAAAAGGTCAATTCCAGTGGCATGAAAATATAAGATGGAAACTTTTGTTAGTTCTTATAGATATTTATTAATGTAAAACTAATGATGTTTCACATCCTATATTGAAATTAACTGAGTTTGCAGATGAACAATCTGTGAATTGACACTTGTGGCTCAACTAAATCCCGTACTTTGCAGTTCTTAGTTTTGGTGGAGTCAGCACTGTCTGGATCTCTGGAACTCAATATCACATGAGCTTTGGCTCTGTATCCTTTTCACCCTTTTGTCACATACTTTTTTCAAAATTAATTTCTTAAAGACTTACAGATCATTACAAAAAGCTAAACAAAATAGAGCCACTCGAATTTACAATCTAACCTTTCATATGTTTCAGCCTGTTCTAAAAACATTTTTTTTAAAGGTCAGTTTTTTTGCAAACACAGAATAGTTAAGGATATAATCAACATGCATATAAGCAAGCTGTTGTTCCAGTGAAAAATATTATTGCCATTACGGAGTCAAGGCCCCCCCACCCCTTTGAGGCATGATTGGCCATTACTTCAAAACATGTTTTTTTGCCCCCCCTTTTTAAAGGTTGGACTTGTCACACTTGTCTTTTTTCGATGCAGCTTACAATGTATCTAGCAGTTTTCATTGTAGGCTAATTCCATATCTGTGCATTGTGCCTAGTCTTGAAGTGAAATCTGTTCAAGGATTTATTGAAACACATGCTCAAAACAACCAGGGAGAAACACCTCAGAATAAGCTTCTTTATGCATAGGTTGAAATGTTGGGAATTAGTCCAAGGGGCTTTACCTGTACTTTCCTCCTTCTTCCTCTTCTAGCCTAACCCCTTCTCTCCAGTTGGCAAAATGCTCATTAAACAGAAATCTGATTTCTTCTTGAACACAGCTGACTTTACCACAGGGCAAAAGGGTAGTTGCCCTAGGCCTCATATTCTGCAGTGGGGCAATAGCAGCTGGATCCACTATACAAGAGCTGTCAAACTTATGGTTCTCTTACCGTTTGAGGCTCGTAGACCCTATGTATCCAGAACGCAGCCTAAACGGAGGCAGGTTAGTTAGCATAGAGTTCAAATACCTCCCCAACTGACTAATAAGCAGACAACCCATTAATCCCCTCCAGCCACTCATGGTTCAAGGTGTGGCCAAGCTACGAGTGCTTCTCTTTTCTATGCAGCCTTAGACACTGCATTATGGTGGAAGTCCATGGCAGCACTCCAGGAGATTCAGCAACTAGGAGAGCTGAAAGAAGTAAGATGGGGCTTTGAAGAGAAAATATAATGTAGGATTGGGAAGAGATAATTGGGGAATGAGGATTGATAATGGGGCATAATAATAATTGTGGTAATTGCATAAATCTTTTTTTTTTTTGCTTGTTTGTAATATTTTTATTGTAATTCTGTTTTCGACAATTGACAAACATTATATTGGCTTAATGGTGAGCAACATATAAACGTAACACAATTTGTATAAGTTTTAGTGAATCCTATTTATATTATCCAAAACTGTGTTTTACACATAACATCCACCATTACATCCAAGAGCTGGGGGAGGGGGAGGGGAAGCAGCCATTTCTGCTAGAGAATACTTATTTTGCTATCGTGTCAAGGCAGAGTATTTACAGTTGCAAGAAAAAGTATGTGAACCCTTTGGAATGATATTGATTTCTGCACAAATTGGTCATAAAATGTGATCTGATCATCATCTAAGTCACAACAATAGACAATCACAGTCTGCTTAAACTAATAACACACAAAGAATGAAATGTTGCCATGTTTTTATTGAACACACCATGTAAACATTCACAGTGCAGGTGGAAAAAGTATGTGAACCCCTAGACTAATGACATCTCCAAGAGCTAATTGGAGTGAGATGTCAGCCATCTTGAGTCCAATCAATGAGATGAGATTGGAGGTGTTGGTTACAGCTGCCCTGCCCTATCAAAAACACCCACCAGTTCTGGGTTTGCTTTTCCCAAGAAGCATTGCCTGATGTGAATGATGCCTCGCTCAAAAGAGCTCTCAGAAGACCTACGATTAAGAATTGTTGACTTGCATAAAGCTGGAAAGGGTTATAAAAGTATCTCCAAAAGCCTTGCTGTTCATCAGTCCACGGTAAGACAAATTGTCTATAAATGGAGAAAGTTCAGCACTGCTGCTACTCTCACTAGGCGTGGCCGTCCTGTAAAGATGACTGCAAGAGCACAGCGCAGACTGCTCAATGAGGTGAAGAAGAATCCTAGAGTGTCAGCTAAAGACTTACAAAAGTCACTGGCAAATGCTAACATCCCTGTTAGCGAATCTACAATACGTAAAACACTAAACAAGAATTGATTTCATGGGAGGATACCACAGAGGAAGCCACTGCTGTCCAAACAAAACATTGCTGCATGTTTACAGTTTGCACAAGAGCACCTGGATGTTCCACAGCAGTACTGGCAAAATATTCTGTGGACAGATGAAGCCAAAGTTGAGTTGTTTGGAAGAAACACACAACACTATGTGTGGTGAAAAAGAGGCACAGCACACCAACATCAAAACCTCATCCCAACTGTGAAGTATGGTGGTGGGAGCATCATGGTTTGTGGCTACTTTGCTGCATCAGGGCCTGGACGCATTGCTATCATCGAAGGAAAAATGAATTCCCAAGTTTATCAAGACATTTTGCAGGAGAACTTAAGGCCATCTGTCTACTAGCTGAAGCTCAACAGAAGATGGGTGTTGCAACAGGACAATGACCCAAAGCATAGAAGTAAATCAACAACAGAATGGCTTAAACAGAAGAAAATACGCCTTCAGAAGTGGCCCAGTCAGTCCTGACCTCAACCCAATTGAGATGCTGTGGCATGACCTCAAGAAAGCGATTCACACCAGACATCCCAAGAATATTGCTGAACTCAAACAGTTCTGTAAAGAGGAATGGTCAAGAATTACTCCTGACCGTTGTGCACGTCTGATCTGCAACTACAGGGGACGTTTGGTTGAAGTTATTGCTGCCAAAGGAGGTTCAACCAGTTATTAAATCCAAGGGTTCACATACTTTTTCCACCTGCACTGTGAATGTTTATATGGTGTGTTGAATAAAAACATGGCAACATTTCATTCTTTGTGTGTTATTAGTTTAAGCAGACTGTGATTGT
The DNA here is from genome assembly GCF_036172605.1 of Pelobates fuscus. Lineage (NCBI taxonomy): Eukaryota > Metazoa > Chordata > Amphibia > Anura > Pelobatidae > Pelobates > Pelobates fuscus. Next base: position 325,423,983 of record NC_086317.1, on the reverse strand, counting down.
CTATTGTTGTGACTTAGATGATGATCAGATCACATTTTATGACCAATTTGTGCCGAAATCTATATCATTCCAAAGGGTTCACATACTTTTTCTTGCAACTGTATGATTACTCCTAATTTTTCTGACCAGTAAGCATATATCTTATACGTTTCTGATAAATATCCATGTGATTTTCTTATAGCATTCTCCATTTCTATCTGAGAAGTGAGTTGTTTTTGTACAGTTGGTAATTCTACATTGACATTTTGTGGGGGTCCATTACAAAAAGCTTTCCAAGGACCCCATTCACATTAAAGAGAGCAATGATCCTGACACTCAGTGTTCAAGCAATCATATTAGATGCAACTTGCTAGCAACATTTACTAGTTTTGGTGTTTTCTATATCAAAAATGATGTCTGGCGCTAAGGCAAGCCAGGCCCAGAAAGGAGAGAACTGTGTAACCAGACCTTCAGCTCAGTGTACCTTAGCATGTTTGGGACAACTTAGTAAAGGGGACCCAATCAAATATCCACAGCAATTAGTAAGGAGGGATATTCCTAGCTTTGCATTAATCAGTTTAAGGCTGTCTAGCAACAGATTAAGTAGATTAAATTAAATGAAAATAGTGGTTATCATTTTTGCAATATCACTATTCAATATTATCCAATATTTTTACAGCAGTAATCAAACAAGTCATGGTGCTGCTTGAATCTTTAGCTAGGCCAAAGATATCATATAATCTGTAAATGCTAGTCATTGATGTTTTTGTCAATTATAATCTAAATTTAATTGCAAGGGAAATGGCTTCTATAATTTTACTAATGTGGTTTGCAATTATTTTGGCTATCATCTTAATGTTTGTGTTAATTATAGAGATTCTATCTATTATTGGCTCTCTGAAGTAAGTGAGATATACAATGGAAAAACCATCTGGTGTAGGAGATTTACCTACTCAAAGGGTATTAATTAAGGCAATGATTTTTAAAAAAGCAATACAATACTGTAAGTTTAGATTAAGCATTTCATTTTTGCTGGCACTGAAAGGGTTAGCATCTACTATCTTTTAAGGGGAATGTATATTCTACAACAACTATCCTCCATCATCAGAAACATTTTGACTTTTAATTCACTATACTCAATCCCTCTGTTCCTTTGTGTCCAACTCATCTGGTTACAAATACGTATCTGTTAGTCCACTCATTGTACAGCACTGCAGAATTTGTTGGCGCTTTATAAATAATAATATACTACACATAAATGATTGAATTGGGTAAAAGCTTACTTAAACACACCTATACCTACAAACTCATCCTATACATAATTTATTTTCTTATATCATCAGATTTGGTTTTATAATTTGTAATATGCAGACTTGTTTTTAGATTTACTCAGATTTATAATATAAACTTTGATCTTTTTTGGAGTTTGCACTTATTGCACTCATTTTTTTTAAATCTAAATTTACCTTGATTCAAAGTGAAAAAACAGTAAGCAGAACTAATTTCACTGCACTTCTCTTCTACTGGGCAATTGGCATTCAATCTATATAAGTATGTATTCTGCTTAATAAGAACATTCCAAATAAAAACTCAACTTGAAACTGTCAGGATTACAGTTGATCCAGCATGCAGCATTGTGTCACACCTAGGATTACCCTCTAACCAGACCTAAGAATGGCCGGACTTAACGTACCTAAGAAAAGTCAATATACTAGCCGGGGTCAGGGACACAGAATGGGACACAGCAATAAGGGAAAGCCAATAGTCAAGGATACCATAAGTCAGGGAAGTCAAAACAAAGCCAAAGTCAATAACCAGAAACACACGATTAGGAACACACTCTCGGATAACCATCTAAGGGAAACCACGACAGGGCAATGAGAAAAAGTAAAATTGAGTTTAAATAAGCCTCCTACAGATTGGCCGTAACCGACCTTTAACCCCAAAACGTGTGTGCGCGTCTTTTGCGTGACGTCACATGCACGTTGACGTAGTCATTACCAAGTGCGGACGTGGGGCTATAAAATGGCGTGGATCCGCAGCGGCCGGCGTCCACCAACATGTTGCAGGAGTCAGGTATACTAGCGCAGGGCTGCTGAGCGGCACTTCCGTTATTGTCAGGAAGGCAATTACTACCGCAGATACCACAAGGTGAGAATGAATACGTGACGGAAACATAATTTTCACCATTGTCATCTTAGAATAGAATACTGCTGCTATATACATAAGTCTACATCTTCTGTATATAAACCAATAAGCAGTTTTGCAGACAACGGTTTTAAAAAATGTTGTTCACATTAGTGTGGAAATTGTATGGTTTATAGTGAAAATGAATCTGACACCTCTTAAGTATCTTCAGTACAAATGCAGTATGGCAAGTATCCTGGAACTTGGAATAGGTTTTAAGCCTGTGGAAACATTGTTACAAATAACGATGTGTCCAGCAGGTTACAGGCCTTTTTTTTTGTGGGTATGATTGATAGACTGTTTCAATTATGGCTGAACCACAGAACTATAAGTCCCATGATGCTTTGTTTACTTTAAGACTGAGGGAACATCACAAACATTATAATTCTGCATCTGCTGGACATCTGCCTTAACGAAGAATAACATCAAGACTGGGATGGATAATCTTTTGATACAAATGTATCTCATTGGTCAGAGCTTCCTGCTGTCAAAATGGCTACTAACAGACCTATGTCATCATGTTTTAAAGGTACTGAATTCTTCACATATCGGTGTACATATCACACTATATACTAGAGGGACAATGGACAGGGAACTAAGAAAATTCCAAAAACTCAAAGTTGTCCATTAATTTTCTTCATACATCAATTTAGTTAAATACATTTTAAAGCAATGTTTGAAATATCTTATTTTGAAGGGACACTATAGGCACCCTAACCCCTTAAGGACACATGACATATGTGACATGTCATGATTCCCTTTTATTCCAGAAGTTTGGTCCTTAAGGGGTTAAACATCTTAACTTAATGAAGTCTCACAAATTCTGATTTAACTCCTAAATCTGCACATTGCTTAGGCAGCCCTAGCCACACCTCAATGCATGTGACTTGCACAGCAAGTAAGCGCACACACTTACTGTAAAGATAGATCTAATGATTAAACTTACTTTATTGCGCATTTTGTTTAATTTAGGATTTCTTATCTCCTGTTCTGTTAACAGCCTTTTAGGCCCTATATGTGCCTACTATGTGTGATTAAAGTTCAATTTACAGAGCTGGAGATAAAAAAAGTCTATAGCAAGTTCACATCTGATTAAAAATAAAACATTTTTTTTCATGCAGGCGGTGTGCATCACAGCTAGGTGAGGTGTGGCTACGGGGTGAAGAAATATAATTAAAAGTAATTCAACTCCTAAATGGCAGATAATTGAGCAGTAATAATAAATTAAAACTGCTTCAGATTTTGATTGGGATTCCTGGAAAAATTATTTATAATTTTATTATATTTATTATTATATTATTATTTATTATTATATTATTATTTATAATTTTTCCAGGATTCCCAATCAAAATCCGAGACTATCAAGGGTATATATGTATATAATAGTCTCATATTTTGATTGGGATTCCTGGGAAAATTCTGCTCCTAATTATTTTTCTTTTTTATTGTTATTTTTGTTTTTCTTTTAATGTTTTATTGTTTCTAGTACATAATGTTTTAAAACTAAAACATTGAAAGAAGAGGTGTGTAGTGCACAATTATTATAATTTCAGCCATCTTTGAAAATCATGAGAGGCCTGTAATCGACATTTGTATTCCTAATGTTAACATGTTCCTTTAATAAAACAATAGTTTATATAGTTTAACCCATAACGGTCAAGTAACAGACATCAAACATAGCTATTTTTAATGATCCCATGCTAATGCAAGAAATATGACAGAATTCTAGCAAGGATGGCACTGAGCCAGGTCCCCAGAACAAAAATTAGTGTGAAAAAAAAAACTCTTGAGAGAGAGACATTTATCAAAGGACAGAATGGTGCTATTCAGGGGCAATGCACTAAATAAAGACTATTCACCTTGAAAAGCAATAGAATGACTCTCAGGATTTAAAACTTTACATCCAAAACAGCACCTGTTTAGCCTTAATAAATCACCCTCCTGTGTTTGTGCAGGCACAAAAGTGAAGACTCCTTTCCCCGACTCCTCTGATACCCAGTAAGAAGTCTGACAAAGACACGTGTTTGTCAAAATGTTGGCAAGTTTACATTGTTGGATGTTGGAATAAAGTAATACACTGTAGGAGTATGCTGCAGGGTTTTTCCTTTCAATGAAATACTTGACAAAGGTCTTCTTAAAAAAAATAAAGTAATAACCCTCCTTACTCCATGTCATGTGCCGGACAGTGGTATTAGGTATACAGTAGCTTGCAAATACCTCCATCTCTACCACCATCACTCTGTATTGTGGGGTGCAGGGTAACATGCATATATGGTGGACCCAAAGCCTATAAATAGACAAAGCTTTCACCTCTGTAGCAATTTGAAGAAATGTTCAGTGGGAATAATGGTATCCGCTAAGCAAACGTTAACCAGAATACTCACATGAAATGTATCATTAATCGGTACAATCTATAGTTACTAAAAAGAAATGGGAAAATCTGAAATATAAAATTGCAATTGAAGTTAACACTTCTCAATAAAGTTTATTGTAACTCTAAAAACATTTTTAAACTACAAACTATGTAGGTTGATACTAGAATATAATATATAACACAAATAACTTTTTAATAGCAGCAGCAGCATAAATACAGACATACAGTAAGTGTTCAAATCTCCCCAGAATAGCATTATTCCTTGAACAATATTATTATTATTTTCAGCAACTAATGAAAGGAGAATCCAGACTTCATATGTCTACAATTTTCTAAAGCTTTTGTATACTTACTGTATTTGTAGTGAATAGTTCCAGAGGAGATGTGGAAGACTAGTATACTGTATATGTGCTTTGAATCAATTAGAGATAGCCAAAGTGGTAAGTGTGGGTGTAGGGCAAGACGAAAATAATGCGGAGGGAAAATGATGAACACAATATGAGAATATACAGTACGATCTGGTAGTTAAACATAGAAGTGAACCAGTGTATACGTTTTAAATTTTTTCAGAATGTCTAAAATATGGGCTGTAAGCATTGGAAATAAAGAATTTATAGACTAGTAAAGATCAGCTATGATGAAAGTATACAGGTTTCTAATATCATTAAAGGGACACTTTGAGATCATGCTCATGTTCATTTCTCTACTATTTAGGGGTTAAATAATTTTGTTTGTACGCTTATACAGCCCTGGCCACACCTCCCTTGAGAAAAAAAAGTCTACTTTTTTTAGCTTTCCTTATTGTATGGTGTGTTTAATTTAGAATGTCTGACTTTCTGCTCTCCTAATTACTCGATAGTGCTTGCAACAGCCTCCTGTATATGACTGAAGTTTAGTTAGCAGACCAGGAATTAAGAACTTTTTGTCAGGATATGATGTATTACTGATCCTTGGAGGTGTCCAGGCTTAATGTAAAACAACAATAATGAGAAATAGCAAAGTAGCAAAATACTAGTCATTGTCAAGGATTACAGAATGTTACAGTAATGATAGACAAAGACAAGGTCAGGTATTATAGAAGGTAGAGTAATAAAGACAAGTCAAAATCAGTAAACTGGGAATCAGAATAAACCATAATAAACTCACTCTCTGGTCACCACAAGGGAAACCAAGACAAGGCAAAGGCTAGAAGGCAAAGAAGGGTTTAAATATCCACAAAACACTATTGTAGGAGTGACGCAGGTGGGTCTGCATCAGAAATGACACAAGATGTCTCAATTTCATAAATAGATGCAGAATTGGATCAAGCAGCGTTTAAAAGTTCACCAGAATGACACGAGTTAGCCAGTGTGCGTGTGTGCTCCAATAGCAGCACTGGAATGACGCGAGTAAGAAGACTCTTAGTAAAGATCAACTCAAAGAGGATTTGTGAACCTAACAGGTATTGTGATATTATGCCCATCGAGTAATGCCTCCTGGGCAGAATTAACTGGGTTTGCTAGGAATCTTTGCATGGAATGAGTGGATGAGATGGGGAGCATGCACATTGGTAGCAGGGATCAAGAACATTGCTTTGGACCATAGCCCCCTCCAATGCAGTAGATACTGCAATCTGCTCCTAGACATATGGGAATCAGGAACAGACTGAATCTGATGTTTCTCCTGGACCTGGACCAGTTGCACACCAAGGGTTTGAGTAACAAAACTTGGAAGACATTTGGTATTCATAGACTAAAAGGATGAGCCAATGCCTTAGCAATGGAATTGGCTCATCTGAGAACTTTAGACGGTCAATTATATAAAGGGGACAGTTTGGGCATAGTACCAAATATGGAAATTGGAATCAGTGGTGCCTATCAGTGTGCTGTTTGTAATTAGTGGCTGATTTTTTCGGAGTTTTTGAGGTCCGTTAAATGTCTATCCAAAGAAAGCATTCCTATAGAGGAAGGACTGAAGGATGCTGACGATAGACAATAAGAAAATGACTGTGCCCCAAGGACTCATAGAGTGAGTTGTTATGGGCATATTCAGTCCAAGGACGCAGGTCAGCCTACTTATACTGTGACACAAAACAGCAGAGGTGTTGTTTGAGGGATTGCTCAGCAGCTCAATTAGACTGGGTATGATAAGCAGAGGAGAAAGACAGTGTGAAACCCATCTCTGATCAAGAGCTTCTGCCAAACCTAGAGGCAACTGATTCCATTTACCTGACACAATTTCTTGCGGTGTTGCATGCAACCAGAAAACCTTTTTAGCAAAACATTTAGCTAGTTCTGAAGACGAGGGGACAGACCGGGCATCTTAGAAAACCTGTATATGACCATAAAAATAGTAGTACAACCCTTGGAAGAAGGTATGTCCACAAAAAAAAGGTCCATGGTCAGTAAGTGGCTGCAAGAGAATACAATATAGTTGTCTAGGGGTCTTGTTTGTAGCACACACTGTACTAGCAAATACAATGCTATTACATCCTTAGATAAGGATGCCCACCAAACGTGTTTATTGATGTTAAACATGGTTTTAATAATCCCAGAGTGTCCTCTTGTTTTATGAGAATGAAGGAAAATACAGTGGTGGCAATTATCTTCCCTTGAGGAACGATAGGATAGATCATAGGCTTAATGTCATTTTGAGTTTTAAATAGCCTGGATAAAGCAACAGCTTTCACATTATGTGAGCCAGGTTGTATGTTGTTATATATATATCTGATATGGGACAGAAACACTGATCAATTAGCCTACCTAGAAGAGAGATGTTTAGCATTGCTTATGTATGAGAGGGTTTTATTTATTTATTTTTTTAAATCTGTGATGATACATGACAGGATCTAGAGCCGGCTAATAAAAAACAACACTGACTTGACTCCTTTCTCATAGGCATCCATCTCTAGGACAAAAGGTCTGGATATATCTGTATGTCTAAGAACAGTCTTGCATCATTTGCTTAAAGACCTATAGAGCTTCTGGGGACCAGTTCTGTGTATTAGAAAAGATAGATATCAGGTGTATTAAATAACACATATTTGGGACTGGCAGCTACATACATACACAAGCGTCTAAAATTGAGTGGTAGCTCAAAAAAGTATAAAGAAGTATGTGCGCTCAAGAATGAATATGTCAAAAAAATGACTATTGCATTTACTGTGATTTAACACTTATACAATAAATAGATATATTTATTTAAAAAATCAAACAAAACATTGAATAAGTAAAAAGTCACAATGTGTGCACGGATCCACTTTGGTGAACAATGTATCAATCAACTTTCTTTATAGAATATGTAACACAATACAAAGTGTAATATAGATACTAATCTGTCACCTAACTCTGTATAGAGAGTACAAAGTATCACATACGGTATCAGAAGCAGCTGCCAAAAAAACAAATAGAAACCTATATATAAAAAATAAAACTATAATGCATAAACAATAATAAAAAGTACCTGCCTCGGTGTGGGCCCCCCACCGAGGTAATAGAGGAAAAAAAACCCCAGAAAAGAGGAAGGGTATTGAAGAGGATTCTATGCCGCCGGTATCCGACCCACTTCAAAAGGGGTCCGTCGAGGAACGGTGATATGCACCGCGGTCGGGATCTTCGAAAAAGACCGCGGTGAACGTTGTAGCAGACCACTCACACAGGCACCTGGTGAGTCACTCACAATATGACTATGTATATATACCGCGGTCGGTGTCTTCTCAAAAGACCGCGGTATAGTTGAAATGGAGCAGCCTTGAATGTATAGCCGTCAGTCCCCGGCTTCACTGTGTCCGGAGGTATAGTAACCCTCACTTCCCTTAACCAAAATAGTTGGTGGTAAGGGGAAAATGAATAAACAGAGAACAGATGACTAAAGAAAAACAAAAATAAGAAATATATACACAAAAAAATAAAAAATGATTGATTAAAAAATAATAATAAATAAAACAAATAAAGGCAGCCGAAAAGGATCCGGTGGAACCAGCCACACATGCAGTCACGTCTACGCGTTTCGTCCCGTCCACGGGACTTTCTCAAGACTGGATAGCTGCAAGATAATTTGATTTAAATACCTCCAAGATGCTGGAGTAATTAAACAGGTGAGGGAGGAAAACACCCACCCCTTACACTCAAACAATTAATTCTAAATCAATTGAAATTGATAACACAAAGTACTATTAATAAATATGAATGGGAAATGAACATACACATTACTCAAACATAAATTGATAAATAACAGTTAGACTAGAAACTCTGTATAAAAAAATAAATAATAAAAATAAATCTACAAAATAATGAGCAAAACCCTACACAATATATATATATACCCATTGCACAAATAATCAGACACATCCCTATTTAAAGGGGCAGATTTAATTTTTACAGATTATAATTTCAGACGGAAACAATTTTGTTTAAAAAATATGTATAGTCTAAGAATGGTACACTTAAGCATAATAGATAGGGGAATGATTAAATCTTCTGGACATGGATATAAATGTAGATCAGGCAAAATGGTATGCCTAATCCTCATAGTATAAAAAAAAAAAAAAAAAAATAATGAACCAAGTAATTTTAAACTGTAACTATCAGTGACAAAAGACATATCTATATAATGAAACAATAGATGGAACTATAAAAGGCCCCAAACAGAACTCCACAGACCACACCAGCCTCCACCCGATACCAATATAGATCCCCCTTGAGACGCGAGAGAAACTTAATAATCAGACACATCCCTATTTAAAGGGGCAGATATAGTATTAATGGATAATAAATTCAAACTAAAGCAAATATTATTAAAAAGGTATATATAATCTAAGGATAATACACTTGGGCTTTATAGATAGGGAAATGATTGAATATTCTAGACCTAAATATAGGTGTAGATCAAGCAGAGTAGTATGCCTGATCCTCATATTACAACAAAATAAAATCAATAATGGACTAAATAATATTGAACAGACACTATCAGTGGCACAAACCTATCTATATAATGAAGCAATAGATGGGGATATAACAGGCCCGAGCAGAACTCAACATACCATACCACCCTCAACCAGATATCACTACAGATACCCCTTAAGGCAAAAGAGAAATTTGAAAAACTGAACAAATCAGAAGAGTTCCAGCTCTTCATTTAAACCATTAGGTGTCATGGTATTAAGCTTAAAGATCCAGACTGACTCTGACTTAATCAGTTCTCTTCTTCTCCTTGCCTCATCTTGGTAAGGGGGGATCTGGGCTATCCCCATAAGCTGTATTCCCGATGGATTTTTGTCATGAAAAATTGAAAAATGACGGGCTACTGCAGACCTGGTATCATTACGGATGATGGCTGTTCTATGCTCCCGGAATCTACATTTGAGGGGTCTTGTGGTTTGACCCACATATTGCCGCCCACATGGGCAAGTTATTAGATACACTACAAATGAGGTGTTACAAGTGATTTCTGATAGAATTGGAAAAGAAACATCGGAACCATTTTTCTTTCAGGTTTTCAATTGATGGGGAAAGGATGGGGAAAGAGAACCCTTTGATAAAACATAAGTAGCAATGGGCAAATCCAATAAAGCATTGGATTGCCTTTAACCCTTTATGTAAAGGCCAATGCAGTACTGCAGACAATTTATTAGGGTCCATAGGAAAACCTACACTAGATTATAACCCAAAAGTAAACTTCAGCCTGGTTTACACATTAACATTAACACATGTTGAATATTTTTTTGAGAATTCAGCAGTAAGATTACAGGGATCTATACATAAAAACTGCTTCATTAAGCCGATGCCTACAGTATCCTTTAATTTCACAGATTCTAAATTATTGCTTACCATCTATTTTAATATATATATATATATAAAATCAAGTCATTTATTGTGGTCACTGGTATGGCGCTCAATACCACTTTGGAAGCTTATTAAAGTTCACAATATCCCATGGTATAACTTATTTATTTATTTAAATGAAGTATGATGATAGAAATACATTTTAAAATAATGCCAGCATGTTTAAACTAGTCTGGCTACTCTGTCATGTTTTCAGAATTCCGTGAGTCTGACCATGGCAAACGTTATTCAGATTTCTGTGCTTATATTTTCTCTTGCTTTTTTTTAGGTTTCTGCATGCTCTTTTAAATTAAATGTAGCAGAATGGGCTGTAGTTCAGTACCCTTGTTTTTGTTCTAGAGGCTGTCCATACCGCTGTGTGTGTATTTTGTTCTGTTGTATTGTATCCCTCCGTTGCAACACTGTATTCCTGTGATATTTCGTTTAGTTGTTCGGTAAATAATAACAGTTATATTGGTTTACACTATATGGTTCGATAAACGAACAAAGTACCGAACAACCAGCCACCCAGGAGGGGAGTGTGGCACCGATGACCCTATTAACATTCTGCATATCTGGTTAACCGCAAATGGCCGAATCCCTGTGTGATCTTCAGAGTTGCCGTCGTTTGCATAGACGAACAAGTGGCGGCGGCCATCTTGGCATACGAATGACATCAGTGCCCCTGAACCAATCTGGGTGATATTTCAGTATGTTGTTCACCCACATTGGGCTATCAGAGGATATGTGATTTATGGGTGTATGTTATGGTTTTGGGGTACATCCAAGAATTGGGGAAAAATGTGTTTGATCTCTCATGCTGAGGGGAGGAAATATGTGTACTGTATCCATCTATTGATTGGCTGATTCCTAATTCTCTGTGGGTGTCTCCCTTGCATGGGAGAATTGCATAAAAGCAGAGTGCATGACATTAAAAATCAGTTCTGCTCCTGATACTGAGTGTTGTCCAGTTATTGGGAAGGGTGATGGGAGATTCGTGGATTTGCTTGCTGCTTATGCTGTTCTTCTTGTAATATCCTGCTTGTTCCTGAGTAACTATTGGAGTACCAGCGGAGGAAAGTATATGCTGAACCAGCGCTCCGCTTCATTAACCCCTTAAGGACCAAACTTCTGGAATAAAAGGGAATCATGACATGTCACACATGTCATGTGTCCTTAAGGGGTTAAACTATATGGTTCTATACTCCGTTATGCTATTATGGCTCTTGTGCAATTAGTCACTAAATCTTAATCTCTCAATAAGATATACAACACATGAGCAGTGTAGTAGTTGTTAGCAACTTTAAAAAAATAATAATTTATTAATTATATTTGACACTCATTTATTGTTATTGTTATACTATGAATTTGTCCTCTAATCTGGAGAAGATCTATGTCTAGTATAAAGTAATTTCCTTCTGGTTTGTAAATGCATATTTTCATAACTATGCTTGATTTGGTTTTATTGTAAGACAATATTGTATCTATCTTATGTTTTTTGTTTTTTCTTGTTTTGTTCTTTTTATCTTTGGTGGAGTCATCATACACTTCAAGCATTTCATTGGGTGCATACATCTTTTGGTAACATTTGTTTTCACTTTATATTTTATGCTTGTCAGTGTTTTATTGTTTTAGCCTTTATAGTATAAGCTCATATATTGTGCATCTTTAGGGCACACTTGTACAATCATTGAAAATTGTTTTGCTTGTTGATGAGAGGTTTAAGTTGTTGGAAGATATCAAGGAGCTGTGGGATACTTTCTCGTTGGATCAGACACATTTACATTGGAACAAACACATAGTGGGTAAAAAGCAGTCCTATCTAATTTATTTACTCTATAGAACTGTATATTGAACATCAGTTTGTGCCAACATGAAAACCAAGCTTTTGAAATCCTAAATGTCAGAAAACAGACAACAAATAATGAAAACACTTTTTACCAGTATAGATCCATTTTACAAAAGCAACAAGGCACTACAGGGCATGCATTGTTGTCCTACAATTACTCTTCTCAGGTGGTTGAAGTGACTTGGCCTTCGGCCTCGTGTCTCGCAACACACCTGAGGCGTGTAATTGTAGGATAACAATACACAGCCTGTTGTGCCTCATTGCTATATGAAAACTAAATACGAAGACAGGAAAAAAGGAACAAATTGCAGGAAAGAGGATTCAGAAATAAGCATTGTTATCTATTTGAGCGCTGACAGCAACAGTTTTAAGTGCTTTTCTCAATGCAAGATGTTAGCATTGCTGCACTCTCAAATTATTGAAGTGATATTTAACCCATTGAATGCTATGTTACTTTCCATGCAACACAAGACTATTCAATGATTTTTTTTGTTGTGTCAGATTTTTCTGAGCTTTTATAGAGATGCAAAAATTACATAGTTAAATATAGAGGACAAAAATTGCATACTTTTAAAAAGAGGAACGTCTACTTCAAATTAATGAACACATATTATAGACACTTTCAAAAGTTCATTTTAATTATTTTGGTGAATAAAAACATGTTGGTTTTGAAATCACGCTGTAATGTCAACTGTTTTGGTCCTGCGGCTTCTATATCATGAAAGGAGGCTTGGCCTTAGGAAGAACCATAAGGACTTACTTATGTGCCATTCTCTTTGATAGGCTAAATTACTGATCGTGTTGTCATGTTGATGTCAGCAACAAGGTGCCAACTTCATTTGGCAATTTAAGGCTCATTACTTCTACTACTACTACTACTACAAATGCCTCATCCTATGCCTTGCATCAGCTGTGATTGTAGTGTGATTGTGGTAAATATATAGCATCTATTTCCTCTTTTCCTAATGGTGATGCTTAATTACTTATAGGAAGACATATTGACGGCAATAATATATGAACACACAAGCTTCTAGTTTAAATTAAGCATTAGCAATCCTTAGGTTGAATTAAATATGAATTCTTGGTTGTAAATACCATTGACTGTTCAGCTCTGCCAATTCATGGTGGGGAACAACCTATTGCATGTACGGTTAAAATAATCTCATAGGGCTCAGAGACAACCTACTATCTTCGACAGAAGCACACAAGAGGTCAGCAAAAATACAGATTTTTATACAAATAGTATTTTATGTTTAACCTTAGAATTGAAGCTGCCAATTAAACACAGTTTTACATTAATGAATAGTTTGCACAATGGTGTGTGTCTTGTTTTTTTTATTTTATTTTTCAATGCTACAGCAGATTTTTAGATATTTTGATAATAACTTTTCACTTACCTCCCTTGTGACTCATTATGTTAGTGCCTCATTACAAGCACTGGAAAGGGTGGGGAAGTGGGTAAAGTGTTGAGAGCCTAACACAAAGCTCAGAAATAAAATAAATATTGTTTTGTTGTATTCATAGCGCTCTGCTGCACATTTAACAGCACACAAAGCACATTCAAAATAGTCCAAGGACGCAGGTAAGCCTGCTTAACATGCCTTTGTACAACATTTCAGCTAGTGAAACTAATGAAGACTAATTTCACTTTTTTGATTGCTCTTGCTCATTAACAGTACCCTTTATTGGTGTTTACTCCAGGGTCAAGGGAAAAATCTAAGAAATTCCATAAGTAAGTACTGGTTGGTGAAAAATATCACAATGATCTCCTTGTCAAATTTTTCTTTTTAGTAGTTTTGAATTGTACCTTATCTGGCTTGATAAATGCATTATGTTAATATGTTGTGTTTATTTTAGAAGCTACTTGTAATTTAACAATTTATACTTGATTGTGCTTGTGTGAGTCGAGATAAGATAAATGATGGATAAGTAATTAATAAAAGTAACACACAGAATAGCCATAAGTATAAAAAAAACGGCACACAACAATATAAATAGCAAATCAAATTCTCAGGCAGTTCCACACCAGCATATAATGCAGAATGTCTGGTGTGCATAAACAGTGCAGGGGTAAAATATATATATATAGTAATATCAACCTGTCTGTCTGTCTGTCATCTATTTCTCACATTCTCTCATTAAAAATATGAGAAGAAACAAAAACAAATGCTTCGATACCTCTATTAACCCCTTAAGGACTGGACTTTTTTTGCGATGTTGTACATTTGCGACCAGGCATCTTTTTACACTTTTGTGGTGTTTGTGTTTAGCTGTAATTTTCCGCTCTCTCATTTACTGTTCCTATACAAATTATATATTGTTTTTTTCAGGACAAAAGGGGCTTTCTTTACATACCATTATTTATATAATCTCATGTAATTTAATTTTTAAAAAATGAAAAAATATGATGAAAAATTGAAAAAAATACATGTTTTTTGACTTTTATGTGAAAAATCTTTTATTCATCTACAAAAGCGAATGAAAAAAACTGCTAAATAGATTCAAAATTTTGTCCTGAGTTTAAAAATACCCAGTGTTTACATGCTTTTTGCTATTTTTTTGCATGTTATAGGGCTATAAGTACAAGTAGGATATTGCGGTTTCAAAACATATATTTTTAAAATGTATCAATAATGACATTGTAACACTATTATCTGTCATAAATCGCTGAATAACACCCCACATGTACATATTTTTTTTAAAGTAGACAACCCAGGGTATTCAATATGGGGTATGTCCAGACTTTTTTAGTAGCCACTTAGTCGCAAACACTGGCCAAAGTTAGCGTTCATATTTGTTTGTGTGTGAAAAAAGTAAAAAACTAAATTGAACGCTAATTTTGGCCAGTGTTTGTGACCAAGTGGTTACTAAAAAAGACTGGACATACCCCATTTGCAATACCTTGGGTTGTCTTCTTTCGCAAATGGTATGCCATCATGGGGGTAATTCTCATTCCTGGGCTACCATACGCTCTCAAAGGCAACGTAACCAACCTGGCCATTTTCAATGTAAAAGTATTTGACCCATATATTTGACCCTGTAACTTTCAAAAACGCTATAAAACCTGTACATGGGGGGTACTGTTATACTCAGGAGACTTTGCTGAACACAAATATTAGTGTTTCAAAACTGGAAAATGTATCACAACAATTATATCATCAGTAAACCTGCTGTTTATGTGTGAAAAATGCAAAAAAAGTCACTTTCACTGACAATATCATCGCTGTGATATGTTTTACTGTTTTGAATCACTAATATTTGTTTTCAGCAAAGTCTCCCGAGTAAAACAGTACCCCCCATGTACAGGTTTTAGGGTGTCGTAGAACGTTACAGGGTAAAATACAGTGCCAGCAAATTAAATTCTCTAGACTTTCGGCCTGGGTTGGCAGGCAGGTCCCTTAAATTGCAATCAATAAAATAACTTAATTATGTAAAAATATTACATAAATACGCACGTAGAATTTAAATATATGTGCATATTTATATATTTGAAGTCTACGTGTATATTTATATAATTATTTATGTCATTTTGTATATGGACATATGAATAGTTCGTATTCTTTTTATTTATTTATATATACATAGATATATATACAATTTCATTCTAAGTGTATTTTGATATAAATATATATATATATTAATATCAAAATACAGTTAGAATAACATTTCGTATAGATATATAATTTTTTTTAAATTTTTATTATTATTTTTAATTTTTTTAATTTAATTTAAATTATTTATTATTCGTATTTTATAATAATATATATATACAATATATATATAGTTATTATATATATTATATATATACGTGTGTAAATTAATTATAAGTGTATTTTTATATTAATATATGTACATATTAATATAAAAATACACTTAGCATGACATTATATATATGATATATAGACATATATTATATAGGTATAATATATGTCTATATATCATATATATACACATATATAATAATATATTTTTTTTATTAACTTTCACTTTAAATTTTTTTATGATTTTACAGTTGCAGGGAGACTGCCTGTCAGCACAGACAGTCCCCCTGCAGGCAGAGACTAGGACACCTATTGTGACCATGTGGTCGCCCTGTTGGGCGATCACATGGCCCCAGGGGTCCTAATCCGCCATGGGGAGACTGTCTGGGCTGCAGGCAGTCTCCCCACACCGGGAGCACCGCCGATCGCCGCCGGGGGAACGACGGCGATCGGGTAAGTACATTTTAAATTTAGGACGGTTCAGGACCGTCGTCGGTCGGCAAGGAAAAAATGCCGATGACGGTCCTGAACCGTCTTGCGTCCTTAAGGGGTTAAGTAAGCAGCACTATAAGAAGCTGGACAGTACATTAGTAGAAAGGTCAAAAGAAAAAAAGACCATCTTTATTAATTAAAAAGTGCATCATAAAAAAAATGAGAAGTAGCAAAATAACAAAACATGAGGCAGCACAGACTTGGCATTCAATTGCATCCAGCGTGAATAATTTCTCATTATTAGTAGTACTAATTTATAATAAGTGATGGTGTGAAATGCATGTTATGCAATAGTAATATACCTAGTGTGTTAATTATCTCAACACAAATGAAATGCAATAATGTCCTTTAGTAACTTTGTTGCAAAGAGAAGTCATTCCTTACTTCCCTCCACCCACCCCCCCCCCCCCAGAAATTCAATGCTCTGATCTCTAAAACAAACCCAATACACAATAGATCATTAAGAAAGAAAGGAATTGGATATGCTCTCAAACTGTAGCCATGGATAATCATGAAGTCCCCCAAGTCAACATACAATCTCAGGATATATCCAATGAAATATTTTAACAGAGTATTCAATAGTTAGATTATTAGATTGTTTGCGTTATGACTGTAAAAAAGATGGGATTCAAAGTTTTTTTTGCTGCAACTTTCTCCTAACAGAATTTTTTGGTATGAGTGGACGACCCAGGCAGATCTCTGGGGTTGTACTCAGAGATATTGGAGAATAGATACTGATTCCACTCTCAATAATCAGGAAATGGTCTGCACTTGGTTAGTGTTATTATTATTATTATTATTATTATTATTGTATTATTTATATAGCGCCATCAGATTCTGTAGCGCTGTACAATGGGTGGACTAACAGACTTGTAATTGTAACCAGACAACTGGACATACAGCAACAGAGAGGTGGATGGCCCTGCTCAATGAGCTTACATTCTAGCAGGAGTGGGGTATAGTGACACAAAGGGTAAAAGTAGGGGTACGAAGTAGGCTGTTAGAAAAGTATTCACCAAGGGCTTAGTAGGTAATTTTGACAGTTGCAGGAGAAGAGTCATGAAGGGTGGGGGATAAAAACCTGCTAACAGTTTAATCGATATGCTTTCTTGAAGAAGTGAGTTTTCAATGATTTTTTGACTGAGTGGAGACTGGGTGAAAGTCTTTCGGAGAAGGGAAGGGAGTTCCACAGAGGAGGTTGTTGTACTAAAATTCAATAGCACCCTTAAATATTTGAATTTTGGATGATGTTGGGTTTAACATTGTTAGTACCAAAAAGGCTATTTTCTGTCTTCAGTGAGAACATTTATTGGCTCCCCAAAACATAATGTTCAACAGGGGACACCGCTGATAAAGAAAACCAAGGGGTACAGCAGCATTAAGGAATTTAAAGGCAATCTGCTAATGTAATTGTGAGAGTGTATGTACACTATAATATACCATACCATTAAAACTTGAGGAGACAAACCTGATATACAGCAAAAGGAAGTACAACTACTAGATGTGAAAATGTTTAAGAATGGTAAATGAACAAGAATGATTTCTCCCAATCCTATCAGAAGTGGCAGGCTCTTTGAGATGCTAAATGTATTATTGATTAAAGCCACTCGATGTGAGTTAGAAATGGCTACAAAAGAAGACTGGGGCTTGCACTTAGATAGATCCTTTAGGAAATTTTAACATTTTGGTGTTAATGTCTCCTTATGTGAGAGATATCTATTTTAATTTGAGAAGGTTTGACTTTATTAATGTGAAGTGTGTACTTTGAATTTTTTTTTTACAAGTTTCAAGAGCGATCCCCAAAAGTATATAATTTAGTTATTGATTCAGCATTTTATAAAAAGCAAAGTACGTCTTTTTATTTTTTTCATTTTTTAAGTCTTTATTTTATTCGTGCTGAGATGAAAAAGGCAGATTTGCACTGCCACAACAGCTGGTGCAAACAGATTTGTAGACATTTGATAACGTTAGTATGACATCAAAAACATTCACTTTTTTATATAGAGGGAGTAAACAGGATTATAACGTAATCATCATACAAACAATGTAAATCATCAGCATGGCATACAGATTGGCATCACAATAAAGTAGGAGTAAGAGCAGAACATCACCTTTTGAAAATACGATGAAAGTGTGATAGAATACGTGAGGATAATGAGAGTCAGAGGAGAGACTGAACTGATTAAACTTGCCTTAGTACCTGACTGCACATGCAATTATACACCGGGGCCATAAGATAGGCCAAGTTGCGTAACACTACGAGTAGCCCCCTAGGAGGCTTTCACAAGCTTGTGCAGTAAATGTGGGAGAGCAATCAAGTATAAACAGTGTTAAAGGGCATTAGGTTTGCCAGACAGGGACTAACAACCTGCGATATCTGCCCGCTTTTGCCCAGTCTGTGAGCTCAGTCAGCCAATGCCTGCTGAGGGTACAAGATAGTCCTGCAGCGTATTGAGGCATTGCAAGCCTCTGGGCCCGGATGCCTCAGACAGGATAGTTCAGCCTGCAGGGTCAGGGTCTGCATCAGGATGAGATGTAGCAGACTGCTGGTCTCTGAACCCGTCTGGCTGGGTGAGTAGGCTGGTCAGGTCTGGTTGCTTTGCGGAGTTTGATATTTTCAGTGGTGTCTAGCAGTAAGCCATGGCGCGCTTCTTGATCCGCCCAGGGCCAGATTAGGAGCCCAGTGGGCCTGGTGCTGACAATTATAAGGGGCCTAAGTACAGAATCTTATCGACCAAAAACAATAAAACAGTCACACCTCTCAAGCGTTATGTATCTGTTGGAGATGTTGCCGGAAGGAAACTCATAGGATGCAGCTATAAGAAAACTCAGATTCTCTTAAAATATGCTAATCTCTCTCTAATTCATGCTTTCATCTTTCAAGTAAATCCATAACCCCTAACAGAAAAGTCCAGTAAAGCAGGAAGTCAATGGGCGATGTAAAAGGGTGGGCCACTGACTCAGATCATGTATCCAGAACTCCCGAAAGAGACGAACATGCCCAAAAATGAGGCATTTCTGCCCAAAGAATTGGAAGGCTAGTCTGGCATGAATGCATGTCAGGCTGCCTGCCAATCATGCATGCTGGCCAACAGCATCCTGAGCTTGGCATAAATGGGTCTAATGATGCACTCACTCAATGCTTTCTAAGGACTGTCCCCTAGCACTCGCATGTCCACTTGTCTCCTTGCCTTCTTACTAGCAGGCAGAAGCTCCTGGTATACAGTCTGAGACAGAGCAAATGTAAGTGTAGTAAGTGTAGAAGAAATGGAACATGCCACAGTGTTAAAGACACCATAGTCAGCATTACCTTAATAAATTTCATTTCAGCTAGTTCACTAGTTTTGTTTTCATATATCCCTCTTAAGTTTCCATACTTAAGCAAGAGTATGTGAAGAGTAGTTAGGGTTGCCACCTTTCCTGGAAAAGAAGCTAATACATAACTAGTTATGTATGCGTGACATCACATGATGTAAATCACAAGGAGTGGCATACAGTTTGATTCTGCTGTATAGATGGATTGCTCCCAGTGTCCCCATGTCACCCAGTGTCCCCATGTCACCCAGTGTCCCCTAATGTCTGTGTCCCCATGTCTCCCAGTGTCCCCATTTAACTAGTGGACACAGAGAGACATGGGGACACTGAGACACATGAGGACACTGAGACACTAGGAGACATGGAGACACAGACACTAGGAGACATGTGAACACTGGGAGACATGGGGACATTGAGACACTAGGGACACTGGGAGACATGGGAACACAGACACTAGGGACACTGGGAGACATGGGAACACTGAGACACTGGGGACACTGAGAGACATATGGACACTGAGACACCAGGGACACTGGCTGGGAGACATGGGGACACTGAGACAGTTGGGGACATTGTGTCCCCATGTCTCAGTGTCCCCATGTGTGTCTGTTTCCTTATGTCTTAGTGTCCCCAAGTGTCCTCATGTGTGCCTTTGTCCCCAAGTGTCTGTGTCCCCTTGTCTCCCAGTGTCCCCTAGTGTCTCAGTGTTCCCAGGTATCAGTGTCCCCTAGTGTCTCAGTATTTGTATTGCCAATATTACTGCAATATCGGCACCAGCCAGGCAGCCTTAAATAAATACCGGCCAGATGGCAATACAAAGAGTAGTGTGCAAAAAGAAAAAAAAGTTTAAAAAAAATATATTCTTTTTTTTTAAAATCAATGGGCCTATTCCATGGGCCTGGACCTGGAGCTGCAGCTCCATCAGCCCCTATGTTAATCCGGCCCTGGATCTGCCACCAGGATGAGGCCTACTTCACAGGCAAGGACAGTGTTACCCTGCCCGGGTTTGGAGGCTGTCTCCTGGGTGAGTGGCTGCATGGTGGCTGTATGGCAGGTTGGGGCATTCTGCTCTCCAGTTTGCACCAGAAGTCATCGAAGAGAGAAGTCTAGTTTGGTCAAAACTCCACAGTCAGTAGGATGGGGGAAACACATGGTGTCTGCCATGTTTGGTATGACGCTGAGTTGTAGGTTTGTTGGCATGGTTTCAACTTGTGCTCCATCCAGTTCAGGTTTGCCTCCCATGGGTGGACCGTGATCACCCTAGCAGTTCTGGGGGGGAGGGGGGAGGTAACAGCACTCTAGCTTATTGCAAGTAGTTGCCATGTGGAGCCTGGCTAGGGGATCGTCGCCTCTCCTGTCTGGCACACTCTATGCCTCATGTCGCCAAAAGTGCTGCTAGTAGGCTTTAGTCGGGTCACCGATTGCTGTATCGGTTCCCAGCTAGATCATGAGTCAGGTAAGTTATTGGCTGTTACCTATTTCGAGCTGTATGGGGTTGGAGAGAACGTTAATTGCCCCAAGTGCTGAGAAGCTCTGAGAAAGCACATCTCTCCCCCCATACAATGTTTTTTTTTATCTCTCTTCAATGTTCTGACAAGAAATGACTGATTTTTATACACATATAAGTTAAAATCATCATAATATTTTTTTTTTTTTACACTGTATTTTCGGAATACCTGTGACTTTCACTATGACTTTAAATATATCTATATATATCTATTTAAATATAATGATTTTCACATTTTCAATAATCAGTGAGTTATAGTATAATTTTATAATGGCTAATCACACTTAGAAACAAATACAAGGTGGGCCAAAATTCAAAGTAGGATTTGAGTATTCAATAACGGTTTTATTAATGTACCAATTTCAATGACATTACATACAATTAATGCTTAATGTACAAAGATTCATTAACTAGGTATGGAAGATTACATCTTTTAAGTGAGCTCCATAGGCCACCTCTGATTGCATAGTTAATAACATTAGTTAATGTTTGAGGCTCTATTGCTGAACTTTCATCACATATACTCTCCTTGAGCTGTTCAAGTGGATGC
Source organism: Pelobates fuscus (assembly GCF_036172605.1). Taxonomy (NCBI): domain Eukaryota; kingdom Metazoa; phylum Chordata; class Amphibia; order Anura; family Pelobatidae; genus Pelobates; species Pelobates fuscus. The sequence goes on along the minus strand of NC_086317.1, from coordinate 325,402,168 downwards.
AGCTGAAAGGTCGGGCAAACGTGGTGGACAATTAATCTGGGAATTTCTTGAAATGATCCGTTCACCAAACAGTTGTCTCAGGTGGTCCGTTATGCCCCTGACTGTATGGGCAGTAGCCCCATCCTGTTGAAACCACATTTCAGGCCAATTTTCTTCTTTGCATTAAAATAATGTACCTGCCATTTGGAAAATAAAATTCCACTGTTTTTACTTGCTTCTTTGTGAAATTATCAATGATGATTTTCCCAAGTCTCAGTTATGATATGTACCAGCAACAAAACAATGTAGCTACTAACAAATACGTTCTTTACCTGTCACATCCTACTCTGAATTTTGGGCCACCCTGTATAAGACTATAAGGTTCATGACTCGAGAATCTGCAGTTTTTATCACTTTCTTTTTATTATAGTACTTTACTAATTGGATATTTTAGCAAACTTATGTTTTGTCAAACTTTTGTCATTAAACAAACGTACACATTTTATTCTTGGGTTGCAAAAACAAAAAAACATACCTCAAAATCAGAAAAGGGATCAGGGATGGCAGCAAGGATAACCCCTCCCAGGCAAAAGGGAAGAAGGGAGGGGGGCTATTTCCTAATCTGCCCCGTTACCCCCCTCACACACATACACATCACCTTCACACACAGCACACTACCAGCACCCTTATACACACATCACCATTACACACACTCACACACAGCACCCTCACACACACACAGCACACTAACAGCACCTTCACACACATCACACTACTAGCACCCTCACACACACAGGTCCCTCTCTCACACACACACACACACACACACACAGAGCACCCTCACACACACAGCACACTATTAGCAACCTCACACACAGCACACTACCACCACCCTCTCACACACACACAGCACCCTCACACACACAGCCCCCTTACACACACACACACACACACAGACACACACACACATGCACCCTTACACATGCACAGCACACTACCAGCACCCTCTTACACACACACACACACACGGACAGCACCCTCACACACACAGCACACACAGCGGTGTATGTGTGTGTGTGTGTGTGTGTGTGTATATATATATATATATATATATATATATACATACATATATATATAGATAATTATATACATACGCACACGCGGCGTGTGTTTTTTTTTATGCAATAGGTTGCGCACGCCTATGAGTTTTTTTAACATATATACATGGTTATTCAGTAAAGTGATAATTCAAAGTAAATTTTAAAGGTTAAAGTAGCCAAACTGGATGCTTAGTTGACTTAGAATTGTTCCCGTTTTTATTTTTATTTAGAATTTAAAATTCACTTTGAATTCACTTTGAATTCTCTCTTTAGTGAATAACCCTGATAACGTTTAAAGATGCCATTGTTGGTGATAAGTATACACTTATCAGCCATGGCATTATAACCACTAACAGGTGACGTGAATAACATGTCAAGTAAATAGTCAGTTCTTGAATTTCATGTGTTGGATGCAGGGAAAATGATCAATTGAAAAGATCTGAATGACCTTGACAAGGACCAATTAGTGATGGCTAGATGACTGGGTTAGAGCACCTCCAAAATGGCAAGTCTTGTGATGTGCTCCTGGTATGCAGTGATTAGCATTTACCAAAAGTGGTGCAAGGATAGACAACCAGTGAACCAGCATCAGGGTCATGGGCATCCAACAATAATTAATGCATGTGGGAATCGAAAGCTAGTCTGTCTGGTCTGACCACACAGCAGAGCTACTGAAGCTCAAATTGCTGAAAACCTTAATGCTGGCCATGATATAAATGTGCCAGATTACACAGTACATCACAGTTTGCTGTGTATGGGGCTACCAGTTGCAGACAAGTCAGAGTGTCCATGATGACCCCTTGTCCACCACTAAAAATGTATTCAATAGGGATGTGAGCATCAGAACTGGACTATGGAGCAATGAGAGAATGTTACCTGGTCTTATGATTATGATCAGGTGGATGGGCAGGTGCATATGCGTTGTTTTCCTGGGGAAGACCCTGGAGAAGACATGCAGCAAGATGCACAATGGCAGAGGCAGTGCTATGTGCTGGGCAATGTTCTTCTGGGAAACCTTGGGTCCTGGCATTCATGTGGATGTTACTTTGACACTTTCCACCTACCTAGAGATTGTTGCAGACCATGTACACCGCTTCATGGCAATGGTGTTCTCTGATGGCAGTTGCCTCTTTCAGCAGAATAATGCACCCTACCACACTGAATAAAATGTTCAGGAATGGTTTGAGCAACATAGCAACAAGTTCAAGGTGTTGCCTTGGACTCCTATTTTCCCTGTTCTCAACCTGATGGAGCATCTGTGGGATTCGCTGAAACCACAAATCCAATCCCTGGAGGCCACACCTTGCAACTTGCAGGACTTAAAGGATCTAGTACTAATGTCTAAAGAGGACACATTCAGAAGTCTTGTTAAAACCAGTCTGTTTGAACAGTACGAGCGGGACCTACATGATATTAGGAAGGTGGTTTTAATGTTGTGACTGATTAGTCTATACTATTGTTGATTTATTCTTTCTTTGTTATTGCTTTGCTGATATATCCAAATATTCAGCATGACTTTTGGTACCTCATTAGTAGGCCAAAGGTTGTTTAGAGGGTTCTACTTCTTCACTGTTTGAGTTTAGGGACTCCATGTTGATGCACTCTGGCCCTGTTATGAGTAGATCTGGTCATGGTAGGAGTAAGTTGTTGGAGACACACAGAGTACTGCCACCAAAGTTTCAAGTATATATAAAGGAGCTTCTCCCACTTAACTCACTATCTTGGTATGATATACTTTCTGGGGCTTTCAGGACTGAATCCTGTGCGTTCAACAATAGAGTTTTTGGTGCTTTGTGGAGGTAGTTCACACTAATAATCATGCCAAGCACCACACATTTCAATAAAGATTATCACTATACATAATAACATGAATATGATATTTAAACACAAAGATAGAGCTTGGTACTTACAGCAACAGTTGCTTAGTATCCAACAGCTAAAAATACATAGTAAAAACAAAGATAATGTTACCTGCGCTCTAGCCTATCATGAATATGATATTTGTTTGAAGTAGACTACTGTACTGCAAAAATATGCACTTCACCTGAATTGATTGCTTTAAAAAAAAAAAAAAAAAAAATTGCCAATGTAATGAATTGGTTTGGATAAATTTCAACCAAGCATTCTTTTTTAGAAAATGATGCAGATGAACCAAAAGATGTGCAAAAATGGACCAATAAATATATACATAACATAATTATACGTATATATTTTAGAGCACTCTGATAGGCGCATTTTTGCACCATTTGGTTCAAGAAAGTGGGGAAAATGGAGGAGCAGTAAAAATAAATAAATCTATATTTATTAAGTCTTCATTGACACATTTATTTACCAAAAGCTCTTGTTTTATTAGCTAACAGCTGGAGATTGTATTCCAGTACTTTTTTTGCTAGATTTTCTGCATTTTGTTTTTGGAAGAGTTAAGTGGTCACTTCATTTAACTGTTGAGATTGATATTTATTCATTTTGTATTTTATTTTATATCAACTGGTACACTTCATTTATATTGTATTCTTGTATATGTTTTATTTATTGTTATATATTTTTCTTTTCCTGACTGTGATAACCAATAGTTTTACTTTTTAGCAAATTGCTGTTTAGCTTAGTGTTAGGCTTATTGTTTTGTTATTTCATAATGTGTTTGAAATCTAATATACAAGTGTATTTTAAACCATTAAACCATAAGGCTTGCTTATAAGTTCTTGCCGAATTTGGGGTGCAAATGATAGTGTTTTCTTTTTACACCAGTCACACCAAGTTTGGTCATGTTAGTGTCTGTAGTAGCTGTTTTTAATCAAGGCTGATGTAGGAACTAGGAACTGATGTGCATCACTTGAAATGTAGATGTTGGCATTTACAATTAAATGCAAATGAGGTACTGACATTGATTACAAATACACAAAAACAAGTCCTGTGATCAGACTCCCACTATTCTTGGGTGGCAGCAATAAGTATAGTACACAGCAGCCCCAATACATGCAATGCAATAAAAAAAAAAGGAAAAAAATTACTTGTGCACTATTCCAAATCCCTATGCATATTTAGATAAATGGAGGTTTTTAGTACCACTCCAATGCCATTAGATGTAAGCCCACCTGCCACATCAAGGTAAATCTTTAGGTGGGTTCTACACTAACAATTCACCTTGCTTGCTTCAGGCAAAAAAATCTCTGAGACAGAGGGGTATTTTTTTAAACCACTACTTACTTATTAACCCTTAATACACTAATTAAAACTAACAGAATTAGGCGGGATTTTCATCTGGGAAAGAAAAATATATGAAATGTAAAGTACCTTTATCCATTTTAGGGTATATATATATATATATATATATATATATATATATATATATATATTGCAAACAACCTCAAATGTAACATGCAGTCTTTGTGTGCTGTAAAGCTAAAGAGAGAGAAGATCTGGAAGCTATCCAAAGATGACTCTGCCATCTTCATTCTGATTACCATTATCAGCTCCTGTCATACTCTCTATAGTATAATAAGAGGGTCCTAAATGATCCTGAACCTACTATTGCTGAAGGGTTTATTCTTTCTGGTAGTACCAGTAGAGGGTACTTAACCCCTTAAAACCGGAGGGCGTACTATTACGCCCTATTCTAAGCGTCTCTAAACGCCGAAGGGCGTAATAGTACGCCCTCTGTTTTTTTTTTTACTTACCCGGTCGCAGGTGATCCCACGCCGGCGATCACGGTTGGGGAGACTCACCTGGGATCCCAGGGAGTCCCCCGTGGCGGATCCTGCCTCCTCCGGCCCCCCCCGGCCATGTGAGAGTGAGGTCCTTGCAAGGACCTCACAATCACATGGCCGGGTTAGCTGGCTGCTGCATTGCCAGCAGGGGGACTGCCTGTAAGGACAGACCCCTGCTGGCCAGAAATAAAATAAAATAATGTTAATCAGTGTAAAAAAAAAATATTCTTAGATCATATATATATATATATATATATATATATTATATGTATATATATATATATATATATATATATATGATCTAAGTATATATATATATATATATATATATATACATACACACACATACACTGTCTAGGTGTATTTTACTATTAATATATATATATATAATTATATATATATAATAATATCAAATTACACGTAGACTGATACTGATTAAATATATATATAATTATTGTTATATATATATATATATATATATATATATCTCGTGTATTAACTCTTTGTGTAAGGTCTGGGACTAAATGTTGGAAGAGACTTGTGGCATAGGCCTGGAGATCTTGGGGTAGAACGGCCTCAGGAATGCCGCGGAGGCGGATATTACTGCGCCTATCCCTATCCTCATGATCTGCTACCTTTTCTGTTAGGCGATGCAGTTGCTCCTTTATGTCTGCATAGGCATCTGCTAAGGTGTTGTGTGCAGATATTATCTCCTCTGATTTGTCTTCTAGGCGGGACGTCCTGTCCCCCAGTGCTTGTATGTCGGATCTGATGTCCCGCGCCATCTTGGACATTTCAGATTGTAGTGATGCCTGCATAGCCTGCAGCATTTTGTGGATCGAAAGATCCGTGGCTGGTGCAGCCGCCGGCTCAGAGACCGAGGTGAGGTCGCTGGTGTCAGAGCGCGCCGCTGGGGATCTCGGCATTCCGGCGCCATTTTGGGCCTGTAGGTGCTGCGAGGATAGCTCCTGGACGTGCAGCACGGTTTGCTTGTGCTTGTTTTTTTTTGGCTGATTTCGATGCCATACCGATGGTTTCTTCCTCCTGTACGTTCCGGTGGTTAGTATAGGCAGATTACCGCTATGAAATTCGCTGTAGAGGGTCGGTTCACGGAGGAGCTAACAGCTCATGCGACTGTTCAGTTGAGCTGTCAGGCCATGCCCCCCGTGTATTATCTCTTGATTGTTTATCACACTATTTCTATTTTATTTTTCCTGTTTCATCACACTGGGCACTAACATGAGGATGCCAGGCACTAAGCCATTTGTCATCGACACAATTCTATAAAGCAATGTTTTAACATGACCTTTACCCCTACCTTTTCCTAACCAACGCTATCAATCGGCGAGCAAAGCGAATGTTCCTTTTTAGGTGGTTAGGAAGTACACGATGTAAACCAGTTTGTTTTTTCTTTAAAAAAAATAAAAGTGCAATGTTTTTGATGCCATGTAAACATATGTGAATGCCAATCGATCTGCACCAGCTATTGTGGCAGTGCAAATTGCATGTTTTATACCTGCACGAACAAAATAAAGAATAAAAAAAAAATAAGCAAACAGTATTATGACATTGACAGTTAAAATGTCACGTAGAACTAAAAAAGTAACAACATTTCTTATTTTCTCCCATTTTTTTCATATTAAATTATGTTTCATAGCTAAATATTTGATATTAAATGAAAGTCCTGTTTCCCCTGAATAAAATGATAAATAATAAGTGTGCATTTAATATGAAAGATGTGAATTACGGTTGGACAGACATGTAGCACAAATGCCAGGTTTTGTTTACGTTTTGTTTTGTTGACAACGTGTACATTTGGCTCAATCCTTAAGAGGTTAAGCCAGGGTTTCTTAAAAAACAAAACAAACAAAAAAAACTGACATTTATTCTACACAAGACAGGAAGTGCGTAATCACACTATTTTTATTTTGTGAAATAATAAAGCATACATATGAGAATTTTTACATTTTAAGACCTGCTACTGAATTAGAAAACCATCCAAATGAGCTATGGCTTTAGTTTGAATGTTGTAAATTCCTAACAACACACAATTTAGTGCATAAAACTGTCTGTTTTACATCCACTAAAATTCAATATTATTATTATTATTATTATTATGTTATTATTTATATAACGTCAACAAATTCCGCAGCACTTTACAATGGGTGGACAAACAACATGTAGTTGTAACCAGACAAGTTGGACACACAGGAACAGAGGGGTTGAGGGCCCTGCTCAATGAGCTAACATGCTAGAGGGAGTGTGGTAAAGTGACACAAAAAGGTAAGGATAGTATTAGACTAATGGCAGTTGCAAGAGAGGAATCAGTTGGGAGCTATTAACAGTTTAATTGATACGCTTTTATGAAGAAGTGAGTTTTTAATGATTTTTTGAAGGAATGGAGACTGGGTGAGCATCTAACGTAGGAGGGAAGTGAGTTACACAGGAACGGTGTTACCCTCGAGAAGTCTTGAAGGCTAGTATCAGAAGTGGGAGTACAGACAGAAGATAGACATAAGGTATATTAGGTATATTTTTTTTTTAGCATCTCTCATGGGGGATGGGTGGAATGTAATCAGAAAGATCACCTGACATATTTTGCTGGCTATTTTATTGGCTATATATTTGGCACTAGGAAAATTAACAGAAAAATCCTTACTGTATACATAGGAAACAAAACATATCCTTTTGGATATTAGTGTAGCTCTGCCATATAAACTTTGCGATCTTGAAGTGCCAGGAGAATGTATGATTATATATGTATATAATATTCTTATAAAATATTTAATTTAATTATGTTTACTGTATTTCATACTTCCCTTAAAAATTATTCTGTAATTTCTTTTTTTCCTTTATTGTTGCAGATTTACCTTTTGATAGGGTCCGTTTTTCTTTGCACTTCAGCTGTTGTCTTATATGAAGAGCATTAAACTATAGTTTTAGTAACAATAATAATATTTTTTTTATTATGGATTTACAGTTTTTATCTGTATCTATATTTTCTCTTACATTTCTACAACTGAACATGTAATAAAATATATTTAATAACTATGCATCCAACCTCTTACTCATTACACAATGGCTCATTGAATATGATTAATAACAAATACTTCTTACTTGAGAAACTGATAGAGGGATTCCTATATAGTGTGGTCTTAAAAGTTGCAGAAAAGTTTTAATTATTATGTGTGATGCATTCTGGTTTATTTGTTATTTTCGTTATTTTTTTGAGAGTCAACATTTGCAAAATATTGGCCAAAATATGGGACCAGGAAAATAATTTAGATTTCTTGGTTGGCTATTGTGGCTTACATTTTCAGTGCTGCCAACTATCTACAGTCTTATTATTATTGTAATCTATTTTCCTATGTTCTGACATGTCATTTGTATTCTGAAGGACACAACTAGGACTTTTGAGATGTTAAAGATAATAGACCTTTAATCAGATTTAAATTTGGTATTACTTCTAGATTCAGTACTCATAGTGTTTTGTATTGTTGAAAAGAAAAATGAAAAAATTAAGGCTTATCTTAATACTAAAACATGGTTGTATTCCCTGAATTCATTAACCAAATACCAACATATTTTAACAACCATTACCATCTGTACCATCCCTAGATATTGATAACATAATAAAAGATATTCCACACATATTGAGTCGTGACCTAATTTTTTATTCCATTTTATAACAGATAATCATCAATAATTTTCTACAAAATTATATTTCAAAATCGCCTCTCAAAGGCATAGATATAACTCAAAGCCATGCTTACTCAGAACAATGTACCCTGCTTACCGACATCGGTGTCTCCTATGTTCGCTAAGCTTCCCTAATTATTCTCTACCTCTATAAGTTATGGCAGACGAGCTATTAGCATAAATGAGTTGTACAACAAAGATAAAACCTATGTTTATAACATATATACAGAGTGGGAGAAACGTATAAAGAAGTCAACTATCTGTTCATTACCTCCCTTTTGCTCCTTTGTACTGGGTGCTACGACACCCCCAAATTATTCAACCTAGTGTCGATGCAAACGTTTCCTTTTATGTCTGCCTTATATTGCATTGTTATACCATAGCAAAATAAAAATAAAGAATATATAAAAGTATATATATTTCAAGTAATAGAAAAGCATTGATATGTTAAAACATAAATATGATAAATTCCATACATTTTTTACTCAATTTTTACATTTGTTTTTATAAATAACATTAAATTCAGATTGAAATATAAATATTTCACTTAATTAACATATGTGACATTTTATACAGATTTGTTTTTGGTAGATAGTCAAAATTTTTTTGTTATATACGGAAAAATTAAATATATTCGGCTACATTTTGGTGCAGTAATTTCTTGTAAGAAAACTTTGACACCCCCAACATCTTGATCAAATTATATCTCCTATTTGTTATTTTGTATATGTCTTCCTTGTATGAACCGTTACATAATATATGCGTCTCCAATTACTACGGCTGCTTCTTAGATAATCAATGAACTATTATAAAGTTATGTTGTTGTAATAATACAGCGTATTGATGTATTTAAAATATACTGTAAATTGTATTTGCTTTGCAACCATAGTCATTTAGACAGATGCAAACATTCCTAAAAACTTTTAGTTTTTTATAAATCTCTTTTTTCTATCTTTCCATTTTCCCCTTCCTCAACTCTGTGCCCCCCGCCTGAAATTCTATTCCCATTTTCAGCCGTCTTCAATTTACCATTCTTATTTTTTTAATTGCAGAACTGCAAAATCACATAAAAGGGGAATATTACTTCTTCTGCATTAGAATGGTTCTTTGTTTTTCTTTCTTTTGCTATTGAGGTAACAAACAGCATGGGTACTTTATGAGTTTTGTTCATGTACAGTGGCACAAAATGAGATCCCCACAGAAAGGAACAGAGCAGTTTGATCAGAACAAAAATTGTCCCCTGGCCTCTTTTATATCTAAATAATGAATTAAATAACTGATTAATGCTTTAGAATTGATCTGAATTTTATACCAGGATGAATTTACATTCAGGGTCCTTTTTCTTTGAATCACACTTTGTGACACTTTTCAATCCCAAAAAAACAAAAAACAAAAACTGATTAGGACGTAGCACAATAATTGTAACATAGTGCATGCAGGGACAAATTGGTCTTTCAAAAACATCAAGCATGAATGAAAGAAAGGCTAGCCAAATATTCGCCTAGCGCTCTATGTTCTTTGTAAAGGACCTGGAAAATGAAAGACAGGGCATTGACCAAAATTATATTTACTATTTTTGAAATGTGAAAAACCTTTGTTTTATTTTGTTTGTTTTACCAGCCTTAGCTGCAAAGTAAAAAAAAATAAAAAATACATATTATTACGATGCAGTAAATGTTCATGTGTGCTGTTAGTTGTTTATCATATAGGCAACTTTCTTAACCCCTTAAGGACCAAACTTCTGGAATAAAAGGGAATCATGACATGTCACACGTCATGTGTCCTTAAGGGGTTAAATGTAAAATGTAACGTTTTAATGTTGCTGTATAGTGAATATCAATATTGATATTTAAATCATAACCATTAGATTCTAGATTGGGGTTTGCTTTTACAGTATCTCAGTTCTAGAATGCTATGATTAATCGTTTGCCTTTTGTAAAACACATATGCAACAGAAGGGCTTGAATACAATGTATATGTAGGTTTTGCCGAATGTAAGAATGACGCTGGAATAGAATTAAAACATGCAGTGGGAATTATTCAATGTCTATTATTGCAATCTGTGCTTGACAGATTCTAAATACATATTTTTTATTAGATGCAATTATTAATTTATCACAATAAAATAAAATATTATAGAAGAAAAAAATTAAAGAAGCAAATCCAAACATTTTAGCAGAGTTTGTTCAATACTGTTAATGTGTTGTTTTTCAGATTCCTTTAAATTTTGGGAACTGGATTCACTGACATATGCTAAACTCTGGCAATCGATTTTTTAATATGGTAATTGGCGAAAACATGAAAGCAAACTAAATAATAATGTATTTAATTTCTGACACTTGTGAAGTGGAACCCTGTGAAACCCTGAATAGTATTGTGAGACACAATCATTAACACACACATTGTTTATTCTAAACAATGTATACTTAAATATTAAATATGCATCACATATGATCATGAGTTGTCAGTTAACCCCTTAAGGACACATGACATGTGTGACATGTCATGATTCCCTTTTATTCCAGAAGTTTGGTCCTTAAGGGGTTAAAGGGATACTATAGTGTTAGGAATACAAAATACAAAACTGTATTCTTAGCACAATAGTTCACTCTGCCTCCCCTCTCCATTCTTGCCCCCAGTCAATAAAGGGTTAAAAACTCTTTATTCATTTAACTGATCCCAGTGCCGATGTCGGTGCTGGGGCAGCGCTCTGCCTCCTCCTACATCATCTGGCAGGGAGACCAATACGCATGGGTGGCTAGCGACCTGAGTGCATTAGTCTTTCCCCATAGGAAAGCATTGAATCAGTTTTATTAACACTGGATGTCCTCATGCAAAGTGTCAGAACATCCAGCGTCAGTTAGGCGATCTAAAGTCTGGTAAAATCCAGGAAACACCTCTAGTGGCTTTCTGATAAAACTGCAACATTTACATTCCAGGACTAAGGAAAATAGCGACACTGTACCCAGACCACTTCAATTAGATGCAGTTTTCTGGGTGCCTATAGTGTTCCTTTAAAGTTTTGCAATTGCACTGTAAATGGAGTCCTCCATATTAAAACTGTTCATCAGAAAGTAACCTAATTTCAGGGATCTGCCTAGTCATATGGTCTTGAATACGATTTCTACTAGGCTGCTAAGAAAATAAAAAAACATACATGGCTTAATTACAATAGCAAGTTCCCTGTGTTTTTCCAGTTGCTATCAAAAAGGCAGTGGGAGTTGATTGGAATAGGTGACTTTCCAACCAATTTGCTCTAAGTGAGTTTCATCTTTGAGTATTTTTCCAAGATGATTGATCCATCCGTCTTTCAAAATGTTGTTTTGCATTCAAACCTGTCTTGAACCATGAGAAAAGATTATTCAATAATGCTATGGGTATCACATAAAAAAAAAAATCACCCTGTGACATTTCAAGATTCAGTAGAAAAAAAAAGCAATTTTAATTATTTTAATATAGTGTAATCTGTTTACTGATAATAACCTTAATAGTATCACATATCTCATTATTCAACTAACTGTTCACCATTGTCTTGACCTTGTTTCTGCTGCAGATGCTGTGTTACAAAATGTAAAGCAAAATTCCAAAAAATAAAATAAAATGGATGTCTCATCTAAATAAATAATGTTTGAATTAAAATGCCTGTCAAAAACTTTTAGAATTTCCTTCACTGTTACTTTCTTGGTTAAGACAGTAACAGTAATAATCAGAATATTAGTTTCATAGTGAAGTCTCACACACTTGTTTAGAAGCACTATGATAGGAAAAGGCAACCTTCGGCACTCCAGGTGTTTTGGACTACACCTCCCATGAGGCTTTGCCAGCATTATGGGTGTAAAAGCATTGTGGGGGATGTAGTCCACAACAGCTGGGGTGCCAAAGGTTGCCTACCCCTGCACTGTGATAAGTATGTGAGGCTTTACTATTAATCTAATATTCTGATTATTTATAAAGCATTCAAAAAGGAGATTATTTTTTATTACATCTAAAGAACCCCCAGTTTCATTCCTTAACGCAAATAATGTTAAGCGGTCATAAAATATTATGTAGCTCAAATTAAAGCACAAAACATAACAAATATTTTATCATACTCATAATGATCATAACAAGTATATTGGACAATACATAACTAAAATACTTATTAACTTTGTATGAGTAAGAATATTTCCCTCTTTCTATATCACTACCTGCGATAATCCACGGAACAAACTGTGTTCCAAGCTCTACACTATGGCTAAAAAGTTGAATTGTACTTTAGACATGAGCCACCCAGACCAATTTAAATGAACACTGACATTTTTTTTTTAATATTTTTTTTTTTTAAGAAAAGATTACATTAACAAAACATTTGTACATATTTTGCAATCTTACAATTTGTAGAAGAGAACTCTTTTAGGGATATACATGGGCAAAATAAATCGGTTCGGTTCGGAAATGCGGGTAAGTAAAAAAATGTGTCTGCTTCGGCAATTTGGACCAATGGCATTCAGAACTTCGGCAATTCGGAACTTCATCAATTCTGATGATTTCAGCCAAAGATGCGAAGAGTGGGCGGGCCAGCACCGGCAGAGTTCTAACCCTATTTAAGGAGGGCAAGGGGGGAATGGAACCTAAATAGTGTTTTTAACACTATATGGTCAGGAATACAGGAATTCCTGACCCTATAGTGTTCCTTTAAAGTAATGAAGACACTCTATTTACTGTATAAGTTCTGTTTGGTCACGTTGCTCTATTCTTTTTACTTTGACTACAATGGTATTGAATGGAGAAAGCTAGCTGCAAAATAATAGCTGACTAAATGAATGCAGTGGTTTTTAAACCTACTTGCATTTCAAATAAATGCAATTTTTTTGTGAGGGCAACAGGTCTGTAAGGATTTATGTTTAATGCTACATGCATTGTTCATAATTTTATTTTAAAAATGTGACATGTTTACCTTTTTTTCGCTTCACCCTCTCTGTTCTTCTGCCATCCTTTTCAACTTTTTGGACTCTCAGTGTTTCTATTCTTTCCCTACTCATCACTGCTCTCTGTTCATTAGCTACCCATTTGTCATTTCTCACTCCTAATTTCTGTTCATGTCACAGATGGTTGTGGTGATTCTTATTTAAAAAATGTTGAAAATGGAAATCTTTGAGTCAGCTTGGTTTTCCTGTTGGCCTATAATTTATTGACGCTATGTGTTTATGTGTTTTTGTGTATATGTGCATTGTCTTGGGAGGTACATACGTTTGCTCTGTATTTTACCAATCACACGTGACTGTTTTTTCATTTTCCTTGCTATACCAACTACTTTCTTCAAATAAATTTATTTAAAATAACAACAAAAAAAGTCCCATGACTTCTTATGTTTTTACTTCATGGCTGCCTCCTGGTTAATCATCTTATGTAATTTAAAAAAACCCTATAACAAGTAAAGTTACTCTAAAACATATTTTGGCGTATTTCATCTGTGTAGCCAGAAAATAAAATGCGCAACAGGAAGAAATCCCATAGAAACTCATTGACACTGTGGTGCTGGTTGCCATTCACTTGGTACGGTAAGGACTTTACATGTATTGTGCAGATTCTGCACCTCCTCATACCATGCTTTATGAGGCAAATATTAATCAAAAGCAGAAAAACACACCAGATATATATGATCTGTAAATACAGTTCACCAATGTGTTGAAGCAATGGACTTCTCTTGAAAAACCTATGACAGTTATTCTCAGGCAGCCAAATCTGTTGGTTCACTCATGAGCATTATGTATACCTGCTTACTCTAATGTAAATATGTCTAAAAGTATAATTTTAATTTCTCTTTCCCAGCAGGCTCATTTAGAAATTCATCATATGTAAGTCAGGTTTATTTGGAAATACATCACATGTAAGTATCAAACATTAATTATTACTAAAAATTAATAAAACAGAGTTAACACTAACCCAATAGTAACAATTACTTTACCTTAACACTAACCCTACACTAATCATAAAACCATAACTTCACTAACCCTAACTCAGAAGGTTTGCCTCTGCCGATGTCATTGAAGGGATTTCCCAGTTCACAAAGTACAGAGTGTTAGGTGAATGCCCTTTACTGTGAGACTGCAGCATGCTGCAGCTCCTGTATATTGCCCTTGCCAATCACACTGTGATTGGTGCTGGGCAGATAGCAAAGTCCAGTGCAGATCACAGTCCGCTACAGGGCATGCAAAGATACCCTGTCAGAGTCTTTTCAGATCCTGAGGACAGACTCAGAGCCACAGATTGTGGATGAGTGTGATTGTTCAGCTGAAGGGTTTAAATGCATTGTGTGGGCTGTATGCGGTGCTCACGTTGTGCGCTGCATACAGCAAGTCTGAATCCATTAAATATACCTGGTGTGATCAGGGACTTAACCATGCTCACACCAAAATGTTAGGATGTTGTATGCTTTCCTAAAGTCTTTAAAACCCACCTTGTTTAGGAGTCCATACGGGGTAAAGCCAAATTGTGAATATTACTTATGGTAATCTTTTGTTTCTTACTGGTATCTTTGGGCTCAACCAGAGGAATGTGAATGACAAAACACCTAAGCTTAATTAACACCCATGTCCTACACAACATCCATCTGGCAAGTGGTCATGTATATGTATTAATAAAGTCTTTATTTCTGGATACATCACAGTGATATTCTTCTATGTTATGAAGCACTAGGGCACAGGTATTGCTAGGCATATCTAAAAGGTTTTCTAAATTTCTTCTTTATCACAGACCTCATTAGAAAACATATCATGATAACTATGAGGTTCGTATTATGGCCATATGAATTTATTTTCCTCATTGTTGTCTTTGGAGTATGATTGGTTAGTTAGATAGTATTATTGTTGGATGTGTTGAGGTTCAGTGGTCAGTTCATCTATATATTTCAGCTATACCATTTGAGAAGGTGTCACTGGCACTGTAAATGTGTAAAAGTCTAGGTATTTCTTACACAGAATGCGGAATGCCAGTGGCTGTTGATGTGGAAGCACACTTGGCTGGAGATAAGATGGTGTTGTGATCATCTAGTCTAACAGGTTTATACTCGTTTTAATCATTGCAAATGATGAAGCTAGTGCAGGATTATGGCGTGTTTTGGAGAACCAAGTATTGAGGGTTCTGTGGTGAGATTAGCTTTGTCTGGTGTAGACAACAGACTTGTGCATAGTGCAAAAATTAAGCTGAAATAAAATAAAATATTGTTACATAGTATGGTGGAAAAATATAAAATACCTGGCATTGGACTCTTAGAGAGCATAAGCAACACACTGTTCATAGATAGAGAGGAGAGGACATAAAACCTGGGACTTATCACCACACATCTGTTTTAATTTTGTCATCACTTACGTCAGGGGCAGGCAACCTTCGGCACTCTAGATAATGCTCTTCTAACCATAATGCTGGAAAAGCATTAGGGAGCGGTTTTACAGTTTAGCTGGGGTTACTTGCATGGCGCTTTCATTAGCTCCATTGAACTAAGCAGCAGCTGAGTGCTCTCAACTAATGAGCTAAGTCATGCATCCCCATGCTAAGTTCAGTGCTGCAATTTCTGAGGCCACAATAGAAAGTGATGGGCACCTGGAGGAACCTTAAAGGATCACTATAGGGTCAGGAACAAAAACATGTATGCCTAACCCTATAGTGCCAAACCTACCATTTACACCCCTATAAAAGTTTAAAACTCACCTTATTTCCAGTGCCGCGTGGGTCTGCCGGTGCTGATTCCACCCCCTTTGTGACATCATCAAAATGGCTGATTTTTAGCCAATCTAAGGGAAAGCATTGGATTGGTTAAAATTGGCATGGGGCCAAATGCCCTTTTGGTCAATGAGGACCTCCTCAAAGAGATGCATTGAATCAATGTATCTTTATGAGAAAAATACAGCATCTTCATGCAGAGCGTGAGGACGTTGAATGGCAGGGCTGCTTACTGTGCAGTTTTGAGCCAGGAAGCACCTCCAGTGGCCATCTAAAGAGTGGCCACTTGGAGGTGTCCCTAGGAGCAATGTAAACACTGCGTTTTCGCTGAAAAGGCAGTGTTTACATGAAAATGCCTGATAGGGAGCTATTATACTTCCCAAAACAATTACATTAAGCTGTAGTTGTTCTGGTGACTATAGTGTCCCTTTAAATTGATAATCCTTTTTTTCCCACATCTATGAAGAATATGAGCTCTATTATATGCATTTGTCTCCTTTTTGGCCTAAATACATGAATTGGTTGAGGAAACTATAAGCATACAAGACTTGTTTAGTATCAGACTTTCCTTCCCTGCTCCAATGTGATTTAAACATGTAACTGATATAATTGTATAACTTTAAGTGTAAATACGAACAATGCATAGTTTTTAATTGTATTTATTACTGTTGTAAAGGTGTAGTTTAAGGAATATCTAAAAGCAATGGGTTAAATCTTGATGTTTACCACTCAACTGTGCTGTGAGTATGAGGTGATTGGAATAACAGAAACTTCCTATAGTCAGTTAAGGGCTATTGAGAAAGAACAGTGTTGGTGCTGAGCTTATTCTTAGTATTAAGAGAATAGTATTTGAATATGGACAAAGCAGCTTACAGCACTTACTCTGAAAACATCAAATAATCAGTTTTTACCAACATTAAGTTGTTTTGGGCAAAAAGATTTTGAATTGAAAATGACTACACTTTTACATTTTAACTTGACATTTTAAGTCTTTGGAAGCAACAAAATATAATATCTACATAAGCTTCGTAAGATCAGAAGGTTGAATTTCAGAATTTATACTACACATTCTCAATGGCAAAATAAATATTTAATAGTGTTTAAAAGTCTAGTTTATTTTTTTTTATTCTTCAAATGTTTGCAAAGCTCACAACGCAGGCTATTGGTATGTTAAATGTGTATTGCTACTAGAGCAAAACTGTCCAAACCACATAGACAAAAAGCTATATAGCTGTTTTCGACATCTGGATGCTCAGGATAAGAGCCATAACAGTACAGACAAATAGATTGCTTATTCTGATTAAAACTAATGGATACACTTTGAATGAAAACAATGAGGGGTGACTTTTGTCTAAAGTTACAGAATGCATTCAACTTCTAATCTAGTGGACAACGTGTTTGATTCTTATTTTATGTGAAAAACCTGCTAGGTAATTGTAGAACACCAGATAAAGTCTTCTTTAATATGGCAACATAAATCTAACAAGAAGGTGACATGCACACAATGAGTGTACTTCTTTTCCATCAGGGTGCCCAGTGTCTGTGCTATTTATTAGCCAAATTGTGAATAGGCAATGAAAGGCCAATTTATATGTTACAGCAGGAGATGTATTACAACTGCCTGGAACATTGATTTCTGTGTTTGGCCTATTCTTGATCAGGATATGCACACGTAAAATAGCAATAATGTGGGGCTCCCTTATCAGATCTGAGATATTTCCAGGGACTGTCTGCAACCATTAACCTTACGTATTATCTGACTTTAGTGATTAGTATAGGGCACATAAAACTATATTGATAGTCACTCAGTGGTTAGAATAGCAAGTTGAATTATTAAGGGTTAGGTTTTTGCTGACTCTGTGATATAAATGATAGTGTTAGGCTAGTAGCGTGAAATTGCTAATTTGTCACTTCTTTCATGGTGCAGTCAATGATGTGGTACTAATGAATGAGGCGCATAATTGTGCAATTCTGAATTGTAGTTCCTTGCATGCCTATATTAAGTGGCACGGAATGTCATGACTGTCTTTGTTTGCTAATTCACTTCAGATATCAATTCCGAGCAGGAAGATGGTCACAAATGTTGTTCCTATTTATCTTAACGCTTTACAAAAGAAATTCTTAGTTTAGCTTTGCTTTGTTCTGCTAAATGAGAATTTTAAAGTGAAGCATTGTTCAAAAAAATTTACAATTTGTCTGGATTAGGTTTTAGTTCCAGGAACGTTAGCAAAGACAATTTTAAGAACTGCTACAAAAAACACTATATACTTATAGCATACTACTTTCATGTAAACATTTTTGTTTCAAACTGAGGGGAAAATTTAATAAAAACAGACCTGCAATTATCTTTTTGTTTCTTATTAGAATATAAGCTTATTGCTGACTTAACTGATTTAGAGGTATTTTTCTCTGTACAGTAAGGTAAGCCTGGACTACCAACTTGCAATAAGTATAGCAGAGATTGTTAGAAACCTACAGCTTGGCTCAGAATAGATTTTTTTTTTTATCCAGCATTTTTAAAGCCAGCTACATGAGTATCGGAGAAGAGTAACAGATATTACTCTGTTCCGGTGCATGTACGTTGGCAATAATGGCATCGCAGAGAAGGATTGCCCTGGTTGGGGATTTGTCCCAAGTAGGGCCAATTCTTTTACAGAGTCGAGGGCATGAAATATTTCATTTATCTGAATGATACATTATATATCCAGCCCATATAAGAGGTAATTATTTAAAGTGAACCAGTCATGACACTTAAAGGCAATATTGGGGTATAAATGATCTTGTCTTCCCAGGACTGTTGGGAATTACATTCCCAGGTATCAACTGCTGTCAATATTTTATCCCCTTTCCCAATGGTGGTGTGTCAGGAAAGGGATTGTAAATTTGATTATCTTTCTGATGGACCTTCATCTTTGGAGTGTAAATATCAGCTAGGTGCACATTTGTGTTGATTGACTTTATCATTTTAGAAGAATTCGGAAGAACATTGAAAAAAAAAGCTTTACTCTGTTACTCTGTTTGCTATTCTTTATGCTGTATTTTCCTACATATAATACATTCATAGTCCATAGAGGCCATGCCCTTTTGCATATGTGCTTAAAGAATAGACACAATGCCTGGAAGACTTCAGTGCATCCTTTTGTTATCACACTATGTACAGATAGTAAAGTCAAGTTTACCCATGTTTTTATGATAACGCTACAGTAACTGTATAATACATGTGCAAAGACATTTGAGATTTTAGGTGTGGTATTTAAAATAAAGATATTTTAAACATTTTAATAATTCATTTGTGTCAAATATTTTCCTATTTGCATAATAATTAGACTGCTCTGTTTGAGATATTTCTTGCCCCACCACTGTAATAGGAGAAATCAGAGATGCAAATAGCATTTGAAAGGGTGACCTTGAGTTCAGAAACATATGTTTCTATTCACTATACCATCCCGGTATCAGCAAAATGAAATATCTTGTTTATATAGAACAAGAAGATGTAAATACCTTATTCTGATTTCTTTTTTCTGTTTAGCATGCTATACAGTGCAACAAGAATAACACATGCACATATATTTCTTTTACTGTAGGATTTTCCTACTATTTAGAAAATGTACACTATTTGAAATAAGCTGTAACCACAGCTTGTGGCCATGCGTCTCTAAGGAGATTTAAAGTGTGTAACAATGGAAGTTTTACAACTCTTCATTGCTGGACCATTTGCTAAAACATTATGAATAACTCTTACACCAGATTCGTAAACCTGTTGGTGTCTTTAGACAAAGCTGGAGATATTTGTTTACTCTCTTATAACTAAACTATATTTTTAGGACAAAAATTACATCAAATATCACACACATACTGGCATGTATATGGAAATATCAGTAAGTATTTTTTTTATTTTTTTTTTTAAATACTAACTAGCAATTCTTGCAATTCTTGGACAAGCAAATCAAGTGTTACATCATTCACATTTAAGTTATATTTACATGTTCTAGTTTATTGCTGGTGTGATGAACAGAAGAGTAAAAGTTAATTTCAAAACATTCTAAAGGGAATGATGACATACCCACAAATCAAGCCACTATGAAGTGAATGTGGTTGAGTAATTTGCTTTAACATTGATGCTACATTTAGGCTGTAGAAAGTGTGTTGAGCGAAAAAAAACGTATTTTTATTTTTTTTTAACTATGCTGTCTTGATTAAAATGTGTACGTCTAATGTGAAAAAAAAACAGAACTCAAAGTTTAGTGATAAATTACCCTAACTTGACTTGTACAAAGATCCTATTTTGACACTTGACGGTGACAGTATGAACACTGGACCTGTTTTAATTTGGGTGACATTTTGAACACACTGCAATAACATGCGATAGAACTTACATGGATATTGCTAAAGTTGCACATATTTTATATTTTGTTCTACACATTCAAGACATGTCAATCCAAACAATTGTCCCTGTGTCAGGAAAAACTGGGTTAATAGACTTAGCAAGTTTATCCATGGCAGAAACTTCTGCATCAAAATGTGTTCTATTGTTAATGAACACTTACATTAATTATGCGTCATGAATTTTTTTATTTTATACATTTGTGAGCTTCTTTACATACTTTGAATTACATGACATGCGTGCCATGTAATCAAATGTATTTTACTTGAAGGATAGTCTTTGGATAACTCTATGACTGTTTCACAAGCAATAGAGCTATTTTCTGGGGAGGGAAAAAAAAACATCTTCGTTGTATACAACATTACATTGAATAAGTACTTTAGCTGATTTGTCCCTATGATATGCTCTTTTCTTACTGCTAGAAGAGAAAAGAATTTCCCTTCACTGTGACTATGACTCAATAAGTAATACTTAGACTACTTAAGGTTATATATGAAATGACCTTATCTGAGACATGTTTTAGTGCAATCAGTCATTTAAAAGTAGCAAGATAATAATGTAGAGCTGTTTGTTCATCCCCTGTTGTTGTGAGCAGTGTACCTCCCAGACATGCTATAATTGTATTGAGCTACTGCTTTCCCTTGATGGGAGTTTCTGGCAAACAGCACTTTAAATAAGTGGAAAATACTCAGTTATCACTAAAACTGAAAAGGATCAATAATAGTTTAGTAGTGCCTGATAATTGTAGGAGCTGTTATACACAAGAGCTTGCATCTCTTTGAGTGACTCTTACAAATATTTTGTCTTTTATTATGTAATAATCAGAGTGAAAATGCAAAAGGGGAATCTTTTTTTCCTTCACAAATCCTCCTTTGCTTAAAAAAAGAAAGAAAAAGCAGGCAGTTTTAATGTCTAAAGCTACTTCTGATTCTGTGCTCGCGACAGGAAAACACATTTTCTAGATCAGAAGAGACAGCAGCAAATCTATCTGCATTCTAACCTTTTTACGTTGTACCATTATTTGCTGTGCCAAAATAAAGAATTATTTTCAAAAAAGAGATTTGCTTTTTGTTTGTTTTTAAGTACTTGCAAAAAACATATTGCTAAAGAGTATCTAATGTAGGTATATATTTTTGAGAAGCAAATAAACATATCATTCTATCTTAGATAGCACAATTGTTGGACACTTTAATTTAGTTGCTAAAATGTATTTTCATTATATTCTCTTTCTTTTTTATCCTTTTGCTTTACACTTTTTTAGAACTGTATGCTTCATGGTGTCTCTGTCTCTCTTGACAAACACAAATATGTTTGTACACAAACATCGGGGAAACGAAGTACAATTATTATTTTTTTAGCATTGACAGAATAAAGGTAAAGTAAAAATATCTTGGTGAGGAACCAAGGTTTTGTTTAAAAGGTATTTTTTTATGCTTAATATACAGATTTATATGTAAAGATGATTACAATTTTGTACTATATATCAGTTATATATATTGTTCTGCTATTTTATGTTGCGAGAATGTTTAGTGATATATATATGTATATATAATTACATGTGGTATTGCTGATATATTTTAGTAGTATTCATGTTGATTACTTGCATAAATTATATTGTTTTAAAGTTAACCAATAGAATTGATGTTTGAGAGTTGAAATCTCTTTCTGTCCAAGAACGCAAAAACTAGAACATTGGGAGGTTAATATATGACTGTGATTTGTGGATTTGCTACTAGATAGAGGTAACAATATAATATGCATACAATTCTCTCAGCCTATTTTTCTGCTAAATAAAGATGCAAAAGACATACGTCAGGAGAGAAGATAGCTAGAATTGTGGGTGGCCTCACAGATTTGTATGTATCGACATCAGATTATTATATTTAGTAATATCAAGCTATGAAAGATAAAATGATGTTACCATTATTGAGAAGCTGTATTGCAGAAATCACTGTGATTCTAGTTCTTAAGGCGATCATCAAAATCCATCCACCTCTAGTTTTGCCTTTAGCAGAACTATATAATGACATAGGCTATTTGTGCAATTGTGGATGTAACATTGCAAGCTCCTTGTTGAAGGAAATTCTGATTATCGCTGGAAGAAAAGGGAAGAGAGAGTGCAGGATTTGTGCATTATTTCTATTGAGAAGAGAAGAGTGCAAGGTTACAAATAGACACAGAAGAGTAGAAATCTTTTGCAAATGTGAAAACCAAATAAAGCATTTTTGCAACTGATTAGGCCAATCATTTGTAAATTGAGGGCAAATACAGTCATCTCTGTTTTACGCACCAGGCCAACACATTTTTTAATACTTCACATTCAAAATATTCTAAAAAAAACAACCATATTTTCTCCAGCTAACAAGTTTAGCATGTGTTATCTATCTATTATATATTTTACAATAAATATCATGACATAGGTAAAATATATGACCCAAAAGCCTTTGTTTTAAAATAAATTCAAAAAAAGTACATGTTCTGTACATTTAAGTACATTTATCTCATGTTGGTATATTAAAAAAAAATAAAAAATGAATTTAACCATTTGGTATTCATGTTAAGATATAGAAGTACACCCATGTGTAACATATCAAAGGATTATACTATAAATATTTACTTCTGGGTATAAATACATTTAAGCCATTTGATTAAATTATTCTCAACATGTTGAATTATTTTCTAGTCTCTATATGTAAAACTAAATGAAAATTAATTTGGCTATTACTGTACAAATTCTAGATAATTGGCTTTATTGTTTAGTGCATATACATTAGTTTGCTTTAAAGGTTAAACTGAAATTGTCAGTACATATGTGAAGAAAGAAGAGATATTTTAAAACAAAATATGGAAGAAGAAAAATAAGCATCAAATCAGAAAATGGTACTGTATTCAATTTTGAAAAATGCAAAGTAGAACATTCTAAGATTAACATGTTAGGAATCATTTTCAGATC